>NW_007578188.1:352870-363355 GCF_000690725.1 Stegastes partitus
CAGCTCATGGGTCCTGCAACAGGATAATGACCCAAAACACACAGCTAAAAACACCCAAGAATGGCTAAGACGAAAACATTGGACTATTCTGAAGTGGACTTCTATAAGCCCTGATCTAAACCCTACTGAACATCTGTGGAAGGAGCTGAAACATGCCCTCTGGAGAAGGCACCCTTCAAACCTGAGACAACTGGAGCTGTCTGCTCATGAGGAGTGGGCCAAAATACCTGCTGAGACGTGCAGAAGTCTCATTGACAGTTACAGAAATTGTTTGACTGCACTGATTGCCTCAAAAGGTTGTGCAATAAAATACTACGTTAAGGGTACCATCATTTTTTTACCTGGCAGGTTTCATGAGTTTATTTTTTAAAATAATTCTGTTAAACCACAGTTAAAAAGCAATGTCTGATTGCCATTGGTTAATTTTCATAGAATTTTTATTTATTATTACTTTTGTCAGATTCAAGTTATGACTGTGACCATTGTGAGTTTTTCTTTCATTAACTGAGGGATACCAACAATTTTGTCCACGTGTGTAACTTGTAAAAATCTTTTGAGCCCCACTGCTAGTCTCACTAAAATGTTTTACATTCAACATGAGTCAGTCTTTTAGGTGAAAGGGAATACTTGTGAAACATAGTACCTCATTTGGCTGTGCAGTAACTCAAGCATACAAAACTGTATTTTTAGATCATGTCTAATAGCTTTAAGGGGTCTGTATATGTGCACTGTTTGTAATTCTAATTAAAGTGATCATGAATTAAATACAATCACAACATGGGTGCAGTTCAGTGCACTAGTGCAAAAAATATATATATATTCAGTAAAGCAGCACAGTGTTATGCGGTTCAGTGGACACAGCTGGAATGCATTTGTAACTCTGGACCTGTTCATTCATTCAGTCCTCATACACTGCAGCTATTCAGTTAGCAGTATGACATAAATGTAATCGGATGGAGGGAATTTTGTGGTCTGATGATGAGTCATCTATACACTTGCTCATTTTATTTTCAGACAATCTGAGTAACCCCTGTTTACTTCTCCAACTGTGATAGGTTGGTATTGTGCTCCACTATGCTTCTTTGTCTACCATGCTGTGGCTGACGTTTACTGCTAGAAACATCTGTAAAGATGTGTCCAAAGACCCACTTCAAGCCCAGGACAGGAATGCAGCAGCCCAAAGTCACACTAAACCAACTATCCTCAGGTAAGCTGTAAGCAGGAGTTTCTGGGTACAACAGGGCTGAGCATTGTTATGACTGATTATGAAAATCATACTGTGTGAATGAATCCTAACTTCCCTGATTCTTCCAACAAGCAAAACAAGAACATCGTGACATGGAAGGCTGGAAGGATGCCTAAAAGCTGTTGACCTGTGTTGCAAGGATTATAGCTATGATATTGATATGATGCCCTTTGACGTCTTCTTTTTTTTTTTTTTTTAAAGATATTCTGCTATTTTACTAAAGCAGCAGTGTTAAAGTGTTGAGCCAAGTGCTTCATAATCACTTTATCCTTGAGTGCTCTTGCACACTTACAGAGAGCGAATAACAACCATAATTTGGCTACTTGATGCTGCTCCTCCCTGTGTACCCGGTCAGCACCAACTGCTGTTCTGCTATCCCCATCCCCCCCATCCCCACTCTCACCCAACCGGTTGAGGCAGATGGCTGCCTTCCCTGAGCCTGGCTCTGATTTCCTCCCATTGGGGGGTTTGGTTCTTTCCCACCGTTGCTGCCCGCTTGCTCAGAGGGAGTCCAAAGGCTAATTTGGATTGTTGGGTTGTCTGTTTAAATTCGTAAGGTCTATACCTTACTTTTTTAAATAAAATAATTCAATTCAGATAAAATTGAGATGAGCTGAAATTAATGTCAGTGTGCTATGACAGTGTGAGGAGCCTTAAAGGCAAAACCAGTTTACTGGCAACAATTTAAAATTGAACAAATCTTCAAATACTGAATAATCCTCAAATGTCAAGCTTCAGTTCAATATTCATTGTGTAATAGATTTAAAACTTGCGAAGAGGTATTACCACGAGACAACTACCAGTAGTGTGATGCTTACTTAAGAAGGATGGCATGAATATGTGAATCCACTAGCAACAGTTTAAAGACATGGTTTAATGGGTACAAAGATGACTATGTTCACCATAATAATTCAGCATACATGCATGGTTATCCAGTGACAAACATAAAGTAACAAAATGTCATTGTTGATAGAAGACAAGTAAAATCATTAGGATTTATTGACAGCACACTATGGATATCTGTACAAGATTTCTGTGTAATTGATCCAGTAGTTACAGAAATCTGACAAATAGAAATTATTACAGAAATTTCAATCTTTTCCAACATGGTGGACGTGTTGATGGATAGACAACAGAAACATCTACATGCTAGAATTTATACTTAATAACTTTAACTTTCTTTGCAGATTTTATCTTGTAAGTGATGGAATCCCCCTCATAATTGTTGGAGTTACAGCAGCATTTGGTATGGATAACTATGGCAGTAGGGATGACGCTTTATAGTAAGTATTCATTATTTCTGACTAATCAAGTGTACATTCATTGTTTAATAAATAAAATAAGTGGTTATTTCTCTGTATTTATTTTACAGTTGCTGGATGGCATGGGAACCAAGCCTGGGAGGGTTCTATGCCCCTATGAGTCTTCTGGTCTTAGTCATGTCTGTGTACTTTTTGTGCACCTACATCCAACTTAAACGCCACCCAGAGAGAAAATACGAGCTGCGGGTTCTCAGGGAGGAGCAGCAGCAGTTGTCATCTAATGAGTCAAACCACCACTGCCCCACTGATAGTGGGGGATCATCAGGGCCAGCTGGGGACTGTCCACCATTTGCTGCCGGCATATCAGTACTGGCCAATGAGCACTCATTTAAATCCCAGCTCCGGGCCACAGCCTTCACCCTGTTTCTGTTCCTGGCTACCTGGGCTTTAGGAGCATTAGCAGTATCACTGGGACATTTTCTGGATATGATATTCAGCTGTCTGTATGGGGCTTTTTGTGTCACTCTGGGACTCTTTCTTCTAATCCAGCATTGTGCCAAACGTGATGATGTGTGGCACCGTTGGTGGGCTTGTTGCCCATCCAAGTCCAAGACAGATGACAGGAATGGGGATGGACAGAGCCAGAGGCAGGAGCTCCATCAGTCACACTGCCACCTGAACCCCACATTCTCAGGCAAACAGTCGCTGCTTGCTCCTCACCTTATGCAAAGTCCTTACCACAAAATAACACCACCTCCCCAGAGCTCAACACCAAATCATACGGCTCCATGCTGTTTAGCTGTGATGAGTCCCGTCAGCGCATCCCCCATCACTCCCCTCATTGAGCCAGTGCCCTCACCACGCCCACAGTCACTTCCCGATGAGCTCCCTCGTCCAACTCTTCCTCTACAGAGCTGCCTTACCGACAGAACGAAGTCACGCTCCTTTAACCGTCCTCGCCCGTTACTCCAAGACTATCGCTCTCACATGACCTCTACAAGTATGGATGAGAGTGTGCACAGTTCTCACCTTGACAGCCCTCATGCTGCACACCATCTTGACAGCTCACCACTGGTTTCCCACAGCCCACACCCAGATCTCCAACTTCCCTGTCCCAGCCCTCAATTGGATAAGCAGTTGGCTTCATCCCACAGCTTGCAACGCCAGACGTCCTGCCACAGCGTACAAGATTCAATGGCTTCCTGCCACAGCCACGCCCACAACATGCATGACAGCATCACTTCCTGTCACAGCCTACTCCTGCCTTCACACGGGGTTCACACATGCCAGTGGCGCATGTACAGCTCAGCTGACCACTCTTCCAGCACAAGCTGTTGTGATAAGTCCAATCCCTTCACCTTGCAATACCAGCAAGACCCTGACACTTACAGCTGCATGTCAAAGACAGCAGACCAACAGAAAGACAATCTCTGCGTAGAGGTGGAGCATAAAGGTTTCCCAAGAAATACCCTGCCGCGGCAGCATGCCACCATCAGCCGGCGAGGTGCCATCGGGCGAAACAGGAGTCTGCAAGAAGACGGCCTGTTTGGTTCAGATGCCACAGGAAACATACGGACTGGCCCTTGGAAGAATGAAACCACAGTATAGTTTTCCTATACTTGGAACAGCTAGGCCCTCCAACAGCCCTGTAATCAGATTTCTTTGTAAGTGTTTGGGTTTCCTTGTCTTCAGCTTTGTCCTTAAACCACAGATTGATTTTCCAGTGAATTTCCATACCCCAGTGATATTTAGGATACCTTTATGAAAAAGTCAACTTTAAATGTGTTACAAGACAATTTTTACAAGGAACCTTTAAACAGAAGAAACGTTAAATTAATGCTGAACTATTATTCTGCTCCATGATGTTTAAAGTTGCAATCAGTATTATTATGACCTACAGGGGCACAGTGGCTCAGTATTTAGCAATGTTACAACAAAAGTCTGAACAATATCAGTTCCGGGCCTTCCTTGTGTGGAGTTTTCTTTGAGTTTATGTCAGCTGTTTCACATTACTCCTACAGTCCAAAGATATGCAGGCCACATAACGCTGTCCTGCGCAGAGGTAGCAGTCAAAAATGTACCTGAACTCAGCCTCCATTCTTTCATTTTTGTCAAAACAACAGACCTTATCTAAAAGGGATTGGAGGTTCACTTTTTACTGGAACAAACCCAAAAGTTGTGTCTACGGTAGAGCTGAACTTACTTCGATTAGCTTGAGTATTAGAGAGATTGATATTGACAACTAAATACTGCAACAACCCAATGGTATGCAACCAAATGATTGTTGCAATCCATTGAGATACTCAGTCTACAACCTAGTGTAGATTGAATATCCTGTCTGTTCTGGACGTCCCAGAGTCCCAGGTCTTGGGCTTGGTCTCACTTATTATGATTACTACAAAGACTTGTGAAGTCCTCTGTTCTGCCAATGCTCTTGAACAAGGACCTGAGATTTTTAGCATTTCTATTGCGATTTGGCCAACTCTGAATTGCTCTGAGTATTGAAAGGACGGTGACACCCAGTTCAAATATACCCAAGCACAACTACACTGTATCCAAAATGTGGTTGCCCTGAACCAGAACCTGGGAGAGAAAACTCCTAAACTGGCAGCAACATGATGCACCGACAAGCAGCCACAGTTGAAAAGCAGCACTGTGTGTCTTTAGGTTAGACTGAGAATAATTTAGACCAAGCCTGGCTCAGGTCCCCAGTTCAGTCTAGGCTGCAAACAGCTGAGAAGATGGTTATAAACGCTTGCCATTAGTATAGGCTCCACAACTATAGTTGAAAAGAAATATTCTGCTGGAAACTGTATTTGAACCTTAACAGACAATGTGCAGTGCAGCTTTACTTTCACATTTTCTGTATCATTTATTTATCATTCATAACAAAACAGAGCCAAAATAATGCCCTGTGTGCCAACATAAGTACTACACAGGAGCTATTTTTTCTTTTTGTAGTTATTCCATGCGTCCATACTGACAATTAGTAATGGGGAGCACAATTCACCATCCTTGTTGTGTGCAAAAAGGACTTCCAAAATCAATTTCAAGATCATTTGGGGTTCCAGCAGACTGAGCTAGTTGTACCCATTTAAGGGGACAGTAGATATGGTCTCCCAGTACTTAGATTGGAAGTGCATTAGAAACAGGCCTCTTATTGTCCAGTAAACAGGAAGAAAATTTGTTTCAGTGTTTATTGAAGAAAACGTGAACCTACCCTTTGAGACTGAAAACAGATCTCAAACATCCACAAGTTGATCATTAGGGTTTTAGAGAAATTGTTTTAAAGTGTCATCATCAACAGCTGCAAGACCCTATTCATGTACAGTATTATGCAAAGAGGCAGTAAAATAACATTGATTGCACCTTTGAATACTTGGATTGATCCATTTTTAAAAGATCTATATTTGTTAATGTTGCATTTCTAATAGAATTTACACAATATAATTTTAATCAGAGTGGTTACACATGTGAAAACACATTTGGATCAGTGTGAGCATGTGTGTGTTTTTTATGTATGCAACAGTGCATGAGTAGTGTGTTTGATATATATGTGTGTATTGTTATGGATCCACCCCTGGAGAACTTTATTATTATCGTGATTAATTTATGATGTCTGTCGAGATTTTTTATGGAGACACTTTATGTATGCTGCCAAATAGAATCAAATAGACAAATCATGCACTTGTGTGTACTATAGTAGGCCTCACTTGGTGAGATAATCATTTTTAAAAAGTGCAATGTGCTGCAAAGCACAAACTTTGTATAGTGCCAAAATTATTTTCCAATTTTCACTGTGATGAAAAACTACACACAATGCTTTCTAAATGAGAACATACAGTATACAATAGGAGTGAGTCCCCCCTTTTCAATATCACTTACTGTAAATTTAAACTGCAAATGATTCAAACGTGTATCACCTCTCAGCATTGCATTTCTTCTCATGAACAATCGTAAACAAATATTTCATAGACACTTAACTGAAAATATAAGCCTCAAAGTAGAAAGTCTATGCAACAAAAGTTATTACACTTGTTATCACTAAAAGGAAGTTGACTACACTTGGGATTTCCAATCAGCCTAATTGCATGAACATGGTTTTACAATAAGCTGTGAACAGCAGCACTTTCTCAGTTTTTGGCCTATGGGCTGTGTCTGTTTGTATGTCTGCATCATGGCTCCAAGTGTTAAAGAATTCCCAGAGAAAGAGAGAAGTCTCATTGTGAGACTTCACAAAGATAGAAAATGGTACAGGAAGATCAGCAATCAAAATCAGTGGAAACAGGTACAGCAATACTCAGGAGGAATATATTGAGTCATAAAACCACTAATTAGAAGTACAGTGGCCATCATCGCAAAATGACACTATAGTATTGGGTTTCTATGAAAGTTTAGATTGTGTTAAAAAAGAAAACAATTCAGCACAATACTGCAAGGTTAAACTTTGCTAAATAACATGAAAAGAAGATGGATGACTGCTGGGTGCACACTCTTTTGTCAAATGAAACCAAGATAAATTTGTTTGGCTCAGATGGGGTCCAGCATGTTTGGTGTGCACCTGGTCAGGACTACTACAATGAATGCATAAACCCAACAGTGAAGCACAGAGATGGTATGGTGATGATATGGGGCTGCATGAGTGCAAAACGGTGATGAGGAGATGACGTTTATAGATGGTTCTCTTGAAAGCTTATGGATATACCAAAATAATGGCTGACAAGATGACTCCAAGATGACTAAATCTTGGCAGAAGAGGAATATTCCATCAGGACAATGGTTTTTATATAGTAAATCTAAACTGTTGAAGCTTTTTACGTAAGGGCAAATAGCCTACTGTTCAACCTAGAAGAAATGCAAGGAGTGTAAAGGAATACAAGTTTGAATCATTTGACATTTTTTGATGTTGCACAGGAGTGTGCTGACTTGTGTTGTATACTGTAGTTTGTAGCGTCACACAAACTTAAACTCAGGTTTTAGAAGATCATCAGCAACTCTGTCAAGTAGTCCAGAAACTTCCATCTTTTTTACCCAGAGAGATGTTTCATAAAGTTGCAGCAGCTGTTAAGCCAGGCTTACATTAGCAAACCAGGATAATCTTCAGTTTGGTAAAGCAGGCCTAAATTAATCCAAGCCTCAGGACAGCCTAGTTATGGAAAAGCTAGTTTTCTCACTCACCTCAGACTGATTAACAGGGTGGTGTTACAGGTGCTACAACTGATTAGTCTGACTGAAAAAGAGTTTGTCAGAAATACGCTTGTTTGTTTTCTGTCTGAATCTAATGTCTGTATTATATGTGGAGCTAGAACCAGGAGACAGAGTGGCTTCGCGTTTGTTAAAAAATATATATAATTATTGTTTGTGTAGGGTTAAAAAAAAAACAGAGAGAGAAATTAGACTAATAGAATGCCTTAAACATGCAGCTCTGTAATAAGTGAGCTATTGTCATTTAATGAAGCTCAAACCTGGTTTGTTTTTCTAGGATCAATCAAACCAGGATTTTTACTGTAAGTCCTTTTTCTTTAGCCTTCTCTATGAAACACCTCTCTGGCTCAGGGTATTAGGAAGCATATTTTAAAAAAGTGAAAGTGCATACATCTTTTGAATTTTACCCAGTTAAGCTCATCCTCATCATCACAATTTATTTTGCTTGTAGGCTATAAATGGGCCTTCATACAGACACTAGTGTTGATTTAAATAAGAATGAGTCAGATCACTCTGTTACATATTGTAGGTTAAACACGGATGTTCACTTTCATGTCAGCATATCCCAGTTTGATGTCACGGTAGGTGTGATCATCAGCAGCACTAACCTTCAGCCTAACGTTGATGACAATGTACATGTGATGTGTCCCAGTGTTGCGACAGCTTTAAGTGTCTTCCCAGTCAGGTGGGGGGTGGGGGGGATTACCAGTGTTGAAAGGCCACTGACGGATGCAGATGCTGCCCAAATGTGAAATCATTTCAATGTGGCATTTTTTATTTCTCACTTCAATAGTGAATTTTTCTCAGCAGTGTAAAGAAACAAATGGACACCTTGTAAGACATGGGGAGTACCTACAGTATTTGAGCACTGTGTGTTGTCTGCACTACAAATAAAGATTTACTGTGATATACTGCATGAGTCATCCCTCTCATTTTGTATAGGGCTGCACCATGTAGGATCCTGAGGCTATGTTCTATTCAATTCTGTTTTGTTTATATAGCACCAGTTTACAACATGTCAGCTCGGGGCACTTCACAGAAAGGTCAAGACCTATATTACATTATAGCGAGAAACCCAACAAACTCAGATGATTCCCTTTGAGCAGCACTTGGTGACTGGGACAAAACAACTTCCTTTTGAGAGAGGGCGGCCATCTGCATCAACTGGTTAGGGTGAGAGTAAAGGAGAGAGAGTAAAGAAGAGCAGTAAACAACAGAAAAACAGCAAAAAGGAGAGCAGTAAAGACTGGGGAGCTCTGTGAGGCCAGTTAATACAGATCAGGCGTGTAGCATCAGATCCACAGACACAAAGTAAATAGCATCAATGGTGACATATAAATGTATGGAGAGTAAAGCAGAAAGGAGGAAAGTAGAGGACAGGAGTCGGCAGTCTAAAGCTATAGCAGCATAACTAAGGGACAGTTCAGGTGATCCTGAGCAGCTCTAACTATCAGCTTTATCAAAGAGGAAAGTTTTAATACTTATCTTAACGTAGAGAGGGTGTCTTCCTCCAGAACCCAAACTGGGAGCTGATTCCACAACAGAGGAGCTGATAACTGAAGGCTCTGCCTCCCATTCTACTTCTGGAAACCCTGGAACCACAAGTAGACCTGCAGTCTGAGAACAAGGGGCTCTGCTAGGCTGATACGGTACAATAAGGTCTTTAAGATAAGATGGAACTGGTCATTAAGCGTTTCATATGTTTTGTTTTGGGGTTTTTTTTCTGTTTTTTCAAAAAAGTTTGCAGTTTTAGCAACCTTAGGGGAATAACATAATACACATAAAGTCATTACATTCACACTTCAATGATAAATATTGCAAAATATGCAAATAAGTCTATAATTGCATTTCACATTTTGTTTGGAAAATATCAATTTACACTGGTCCCCAAAAGTAATGGGGCACTTTAGCACACAAAAATAACAGATAAGCAGTTAAAAATGAAAACAAACCCCATAGAAGCCATACTAAAGACTATCTTTTCCGAGACCACCTCATGACCATGACCAGAACAGTGTGGGACCCACCCTGAAATAGGTAGCTAAAGTGTGCAGTTAATATTTAATATTGAATCTCTGTTCTCCAATTTCAGTGGATGCAACAAGTGTCTTAGTGCAAGTAAAAACAGCATTAGAAGATATAACAGTTATATGTAGCAGCTGTCAGTCAGCTGTGTGGTCTGTCGGTAAACATCACAGAGAGCACAAAAGACATAGTTTGTGTCATTAGGGCCAGGCTCACACTACAGTCATGGAAAAAAATGATTAGACCATGCTTGTTTTCTTCAATTTCTTGTTCATTTTAATGCCTGGTACCACTAAAGGTATATTACCTGAAGAATACCATGAACACAACAAAAAATGCAGCTGATTACATAATACTTTTTGTCCCATTTGACATGCTTAAGCTTAATTGTATTCCCAGGGTATATAAGAGGCCATTTCATGTCATAAGCAGCACTGCACATGCAAAGGCCTGGAGTGGTTTCCTGCTTACATTCAAGCCATAGCAAAACTCAGAACTTGTCAGCGCTCACATAATGCCCAAAACAAAAGAATTATGTAAAGCCACAAAGGCAGTCATCTTGGCACTGCTTGAAATTGTCAGGAGTGAGAGACAGGAAGTAAAAAAAAATGAAGATCTCCAAGACAGCTGTTCATTACACCAAGAAAAAACAAGCCCAACATGGTACTACAAACTGCTAGCTGGTCACGGCTGGAAACGTCTTTCTACCCCACGAGATGATCGCGCACTCATCTGTTCCTATGTCAG
>NW_007578188.1:364125-372373 GCF_000690725.1 Stegastes partitus
AACGGCTCAACCCCCAGTCAGTCTGACCTTATACATGTCATAGGTGGGTACATTCTTGTTTTTCTTTCAGGCAGTTCTTAACTTTTGCTGTGAAAGTTTTTAAATCTGCTAATAAGCCAATTTCATTTGGTAATGTGTTCCAGATGTGACAGCCTTTGATTGAAAAGGCTGTCTGACCAAATGTAGTTCTGCGGTAAGCTATTTTGCAGTTGTTGGTGGAACTTCTGGTGACCCTGCTGCTGTACTGTCTATGGCTGAATCCACAGAGTGGCTGTGGTGTTGATTTATTGAGGCATTTAAACAAGAATTTGAGGAAGCAAAGATCAATGAAGCTGTCAAAACACAAAAAAATTTTGTTTTTTTAAAAATAAGACAGTGATGCCATCGAATTGGTTTTTTATTCATAATTTTTAGAGCTTGATTGTATAATGAGCTGATGTGTTTTATTGTCGATGGGGCTGCTTGAGCCCAAACTGTCAGACAGTATAAGATATGGGAGAAGATCATGGTGGCATGTACAGTAGGGCTGCCTGGTTAAGCAGTTCAGATTTTTTTTGACTGTTTTTGAAATCTTCTTTGCATGGAGATTAAATTTATGTTGAGGGTCTAAGACAACCCCAAGGTACTTGAATTCTGTCACTGTACAGATTTCTTGGTCTTGTATGTTAAATTTAAAATGTTGTTGGTTTGATTTCCTAACTGAGAAACACATAGACACTGTTTATTCCAGGTTTTTTGTTTTTCTTTTTAAAAACGTGTCCGGTCCAGCATCATAGCAAGCAGAATGATGACCTGAATGCTGTGTTGTGCTGAACAGATTTACTTTGCCAAGGGGAGCTTTACAAATATAAGGCCCCTCTTGATAGTCTGATTTTTCTTTCTTTATTTATGTATTCATTCTATTTTATTTCGTTCATTTATTTTGGATGCTGGATTCTTACTGAATTACATGTCATATTGCTGAATCTGAAAGAGGAAAAAGAAAAGTGTACAGTCCAAAGAAGTGCAAGAAAGAGTGAAAGGAAAGTAAAAGAAAACAAAAGAAAACAAATACACCACTATCTATCTACACCTGTACTAACACACAGCAGAGACGATCTGACGACTTTTGTGGGAAAACAGGGCCGACAATCATCAAGAGCACCTGCAAGAGATGCGGAAGCTGAGAAAACCTGAATCTCAATGATTGCCAGAGCATCAAGACCTATACATGCACACATAGATGAGACTAGGCAAAGAAACACAAAAGAAAAAAAAAAACAAAAGCAAACCACATATGTCAGAAGAAGTAAATACATGAAATAAACAAAGGAAACAAAGGTAGATATCAGTACGGACAATGCAGTATCATGTAACAGAATGTGTGGGGTAAGGAGTGTTCAAACATGAGTGTAACCATGCGAGTGAAACCATGCAAGGGCAACCGAGCCCCTGCAAATGACAGATGCAGACCAGGAGAGCCCCAGGACCCGGGCCATCAGCAGCAAATCCGGAGTGCGAATCCCAGCCACCGCACCACTGAGGCGAACGTGCATCCCCCCAGACGGCGCCAGAGAAAGGCCACAGCCAGAGCCCGCCACGGCCGCAGGGCAAAGGCCCCAGCGGGCCAAAACCGGCAGCCGCCGACCCCACCAGGCACCAGCCATCCCGGGCGGGCCAAGCACAGGGCCCAGGGACACACGAGCCCAAGAGCCACCCCTACCGCCCCATTCCGGGCAGAAGGTCTACCAAGAGCCCAGGAGGACCAGGCTACCTCTGGCAGCCACCCAGCATGGGCCAGCTCCCACCCCAATGTCCAGGCGCTCACCCCGGACACCAGGGATCCACTGACCACCGTCCTTCCCCATCCACCCACCCTAGAAGACACCCATCCACCATATACCAGGAAGGGGGAGACAGGGAGCAGCAGGGGGCGCAGCGGGGGAGACCAAGCCCAAGGCCCACCATCCCCAAGCCCACCCAGGCCATCCCCCAAAAGGCATGAGAATCTCCTCCCCCCTTCCCCTCCTCCCATGTATGCCCATACACCGCACACTCACACTCCACTCATCCTGACACATACACCCACTCCTCTGTTTATTCCAGGTTTAGTATGAGGTGATTTTGAACAGGCCACTCTTGAACATGAACCATACATGAAGACAGGATGTCCGCAGCCTGTGCTGGTGTCTTGGCGGCTGTATATATCACTGCATCATCTGCATAAAGCTGACATGCTGCAGTGGAGCAGTTTATCGGCAGGTCATTAATGAAAAGATTGAACAGTAAGGGATCAAGAATGGACCCTTGTGGAATGCCCATGTGAATATTTAAAAACATTGATGTGTTCTGGTGAACTTTGACATATTGTTCTCTGTTCTGCAAATATGATGTGAATCAATCTATTGTCTCAGAGGAAAAACCAAAAGAGATTAATTTGGATGAGATCAAAGTATGATTGACAGCATCAAATGCTATTTTCAGGTCAAGAAAAACAGCTCCCACAACATTACCCCCATCCAGGCTCTGTTTAATATTTTCAATGAGGCAACAGTTTGCTGTTTCTGTTGAGTAGCCTGATCTGAAATCAAACTGGTGTGGATGAAGAAGTTGACTGTCCTGTAGATAGTCTATGAGTTGTGTAGTGATTACTTTTTCAAGAACTTTAGACAGGACAGGTAGAATAGAGATTGGGCGATAGTTATTTATATTATCCTGACTTCCTGATTTAAAAACTGGTACTATGACAGCCTTTTTTCAGTCAGATGGAAACTTACAGGATCTAAAAGAAAGATTAATGAGATGAGTCAGTGGTTTTATTAATATATTGCTGTATGTTTTGAGAAAAGCAGTACTCATGTTGTAAATATCATTCGTTTTAGAATTAGATAATTTATTCATAAACTTAGCAACTGATTCCTCATTTATCTCATTAATATGAAATAAACCTGTAGAAATGACTAATTTGCCATGGTGTAAAACATTTGGCAGCTCCAAGTTTTTTGTTAGTTTTTCCACTGACTCCACAAAGTATGAATTAAATTCATTTGTCAAGGAGGCATTATTATTGATAGACTTGCCATTAATTATGAGTTCCTTTACCCCCTTCTGATTGTTTTTTCTGTTGGTTAAGTTATTTAAGTGCTTCCATAGAGAAGTGCTATTACCCTTAGCATAATCTATCATTGTACTGTAGTAAGATACTTTGGATTTACATAGTTCTTGTACCACTTTATTTTTTAACTTTTGTACAATAAGTGATCAGATTGAAGATTCGAAGTTAATGATTTCTTTAAAGCAGTGTTTCGCATCTTCATCAATGATCTTGTCCGTTACCAGTCATATCTCTTTGCATGCTGATGCTGTCAGTCTCAAATATATTTTAATAGCTATATGAATGTTGTCATGTCTGTCAAGTTTCTGTTTTATTTGCACATTTTATGGCTTGTCTTTCCTGTTTTATTTTGAAATCACTAAACCAGTTGTCTCTGTTCTAGAGACACTTCCTGCACCTGTCTTGTCACACCTGCTCCCTGATGGCTTTGCCGCACCTGTTTCCCATCTCCCCTCATTACCTCATGTATATTACCTTGTGTATCTCACTGTCTCAGTCTTTGTACCAGCATTTCCATAGCCATAGTCATAGTCTGTTTTGTTACAACCTCACCTCTGTTTTTTGACCTTGCCTTTTGCCTCTTGCTTTTTGGATACCTCTGCCTGATTTGACTGACCTTCTGTGTACTGAACCCTGACCGGTAATAAACCTGCCTTTTTGCCTGAGCCCTTTCTGTGTCGAGCATTTGTGTCCGCCTGAGTGAGTTCTTGACAAATGTATTCATTATTTTATATGTAGATATATACTCACTGGCCACATGCATTAGGTACACCTAATCTAATGCAATCAAATACAACTGCTATGCTCTTTCTCTAAAGGGGGCAAAACTTTGGAACTCTCTACCCACTAACCTAAAACTAGAGACCAACACTAAAGCTTTGAACAAAGGACTCAAACAATGGCTTAAATCACAAGAGTGCTCACATGAATAGTTTTAACTGGTCGATTGCTTGACCATGTTGCCTTTGCTCTGAAGCTTATATATGTTTCTAACCTGTAAAACTGCCTCTCTTTTATTGTTGTAATGTTATTGTACACTGTTTTTTACTCTTATTACTTTTCATCAAAAAGCCTCCTTTGGACAAGTGATGCGAATTCACACATGTGCTAAAACACTCAATGCATCTGGTTTTTCTAATGTAATTGTGATGTCCACATCAAATAAACAATAAATAAATTGTATTTTTACAGAGCTTACACGTTTTAGGTTTTGCTGATATTGTCAGGAGTCTGATCATTCTACATAATGTGTATTATTGAGGTCATAGTGGATGGTGGTCATGTACTTGAGTACATTATATTGAGCTGTGTGTTCCTTATTCCTTTGTCCAAACCATTAACATACATTAATGGGGACAAAGTATTAGGATCACTTTTCAATAAATTGCATTCCAGTATGCCACCACCACCCACTACAACCTGAATACTAAACACTAAGTAAAACTACAACCATTGCAACAATGTAAACAAAAACTGAAAATGTAAAAGCTTTGGTAATGTAGGATGTATGGCAGAGCTGATGTATTTGACTGCATTAGATTGGACAAGTGTAGCTCATGAAGTGGCCAGTGAGTGCATATAGCTTGGCAAAAATTTTAGAATACTAAATCGTGTTTTTTCTTTGTGTGTGTGATTGCAAAACATTGGTTTTCACTCATTTTCAGAATGGCTCTTCGGTATTTTTGTAATTTATTTTTATATTTACTTTTTGTATTTGAGTTATATCCTCATCCAATAATACACTCTCTACCCATGTCCAGTTCAGCCAGGTTCAGGGCAAGTCAGCTCAAGAACTTGAGGGAGAGAGCCAGTCCAAGACATCAAGCCAAAGCACAGAATATCCACCAAAACAAAAAGCTTTTGGGCAAAACGGCCTTTTTAATTTGGTGAATACACAACCTATTGTCAAATATGTGCCACTACAGGAACAAAAGCAGTGCATATACATGCAGATAGTGTATTTGCTCTGCTGGATTTAGACAGCCATTTTTTTTCCAGCTTGTCAACCTTTCTGTCAGTTTTTGTTCTTGCATTCAAAAATCAGTGCTTGATTCAGTCAACTGATAATGTTGTGGACCAGTCTGGGCCAAAAATGCCAGGGCTGATTTTTTTGCCCCAGTCCGGTTTGGCGGTAGGTCAGTCATGGTGTGGGGAGGCATTTCTTTGGAGGGCTGCACAGCCCTCCATGTGCTAGCCAGAGGTACCCTGACTGCCATTAGGTAGCGGGATGAGATCCCCAGACCCATTGTGAGACCATATGCTGGTGCAGTGGACCCTGGGTTCCTTCTGAGGCATGACAATACTAAGCCTCATATGGCTGAAGTGTGTCAGCAGTTCCTGCATGATGAAGGCTCTGATGCTATGGACTGGCCTGCCTGTTCCCTAGACCTCAATCTGATCGAGCACATCTGGAACAACATGTCTGGTTCCATCCACCAACGTCATGTTGCATCACATATTGACCAGGAGTTGACTGATCCTTTAATCCAGGTCTGGGAGGAGATCCCTCAGGAGACCATCCGCCGACTCCTCAGGAGCATGCCCAGGCGTTGTAGGGAGGTCATACAGGCATGAGGAGGCCACACACACTACTGAGCCTCATTTTGACTTGTCTTGAGGAATTTCCACTGAAGGTGGATCAGCCTAAAATGTGAATTTCCACTTTTATTTTGAGTATGATTCCAAATCCAGACCTCCATGGGATAATGATTTTGATTTACATTGATCATTTTTATGTTATTTTGTTCTCAACGTATTCCACTATGTAATGAATAAAGATTTTCAACTGGAATATTTCATTCAGATCTAGGATGTTATTTTAGTGTTACCTTTTAACAGTGTATATATTAGTGCTACTGTTCTCCTCTGCTTGACTACTGAAACTTTTGGGAAACTCACCAATGTGTAAATAACATGATTTTGCAAACCCTTGATTTATGTATATGAATATGCCAGTTCTTTTTTCCTATTGTTGTTGTTTGTAGAGGTATAATACTGTTTCAGAATAAGCTCACAGCAGTTAGTGGGCTGCTGCTTGCCACTAAATGGCCCATATGGTTTTTACATCACTAACATAGAGGCTATGTGAACCTAAATCACCACATACATGTGAAGTCAGTCTGTAGAACAGCTATGGTTCTGTTGATATTTTCTCAATCAGGCCTATTCATCTATCTGTAATTAAATATTTATCAGAAGAAATGTAACATTTCTATATTTAAAACTAATGACCTACTGTTGGCTTAGTTGCATCAATGTGACTGATAATCAGCTGAGATTAAAAGCCTTTAGTGAGCTCCTGTGTTTGTGTCTCAGCATCTCTGACAATGATAACGCTTTGTAGAGGTCTCCTCCATCCATCCCATCCCCCACACAGTTCTCTCCTCCACAGCCATGGGCCACTGGCCTGAACCACTTCAGCAGCAGAGGAGTCAGAAAAATTATGCAGACGTCCCTGATGTGAACATGACCTATTTCGAAGCCCTACAGAAGCCTGCAGACCTGGCTGTCTTCCTGCTGCACTGGCCCATAGCCTGCACCTGCCAACATGACATGCTGTAGCCACATAGTTAAAGATTCCTACAGTTTAAATGGGATTTTATAAACAAATTTTCATATCTACCTCTTGCAAATCATGTACTAATACCGTCTTTCTGCTGCAATGCTTCTCCTCTGGACAATGTTTTTGCACTATCTCTACATATGAGACCAGCTCCCTATTTATACATACATATATCCCTCATTATTTGTATAATCTTGATAAATGATTAAATGTGTTTGACAGCAGTCTTTGATATTGACCATTTTATTTAAAAATTAAAATAAAAATGTTGTAGTATGATTTTGACAGAAACTAAGGTGTGCACAAAGACAAAACAAACAAACAAAGAAAAAATGTTACTTGACCACCTGGGGCCTGTACTGCGAAGCTGGATTTGGGGTTAGTGAGTTAACTTCAGGTTAAATCCTGGGTTTTCGGTCCTAAGAAGCTGGTTCACTTCTTTCCGGGGTACATCACCATGGTAGCTTATGCTGAACGGCTAACCTGCTCCGCAGCAGGTTATGTTGGAGATTGAGATCACCGGGTACAACAGCACCGCCCACTGAAAGTCAGTTCTCTCCTGTAAAACTTCAGAAGGAGCAGAAAACGAAGCAATTCTCAACAAAATGGCATCCCCGGCATTAATAGAAGACCCACTACACATCGGAGCGCTAACTGTGAGGGATCACTGAGGAGTGTGAGGGTTTTTCGGAACCGGCAAAACAGCGCACCCTGCCGAGGATTTCTGAGCTCCTGTCTTCCTTCATTCATTTTTTCCCCTGTTGGCTACAGGTAATGTCAAAGCTATTTCATATGTTTTTTTCCATACCAATATCACCCCACAGCAATAAACTGACTTTAGCATTAAAGCTTGTCTTTGTAGGATACGTTAATAAGCTAGGGCTGCAAGGTGGCGCAGTTGGTAGCACTGTTGTCTCGCAGCAAGAAGGTCGCCGGGTCACGTCCCGGTGGGGGCAACGGGATCTTTCTGCGTGGAGTTTGCACGTTCTCCCCGTGCAGCGTGGGTTCTCTCCAGGTTCTTCGACTTCCTCCCACAAGTCCAAAAACATGTTGAGGTTAATTGGTGATTCTAAATTGTCCGTAGGTGTGAATGTGAATGTGCTTGGTTGTCTGTCTCTAAGTGTGGCCCTGCGATACACTGGCAACCTGTCCAGGGTGTCCCCTGCTTTTGCCCAGCCTAAGTCGGCTGGGATAGACTCCAGCCCCCCCTCACGACCCTAGTGAGGATTAAGCGGTGTATAGATAATGGATGGATTAACAAGCTACACCATTTTGAATTATGTTTCTGTTTGTTCTTAATTTGTTCCCACGTCCTTTTTACACCGCCAGGGTAAGTTAAAAAAAGTCAGATATGCCACAAGTATATACATTAGGCAACAAATTAGTTAAAGGAATCCTCAGATTGTCTTACTGATATCTGATTGATTATCTAATACGATCAGTGATCATAATGTATTTTATTATAAACTAATGAAAGTATTCATTCACACAGTCAGTAGTTTCCTGCCAGCATTCCTTCCTGGTTTTGGTCACTGCAACGGAGCTGCCTTTTCCTCCTGTGATGTTTTTATATTATTCTTCATATTTAGTAA
>NW_007578188.1:373293-395624 GCF_000690725.1 Stegastes partitus
AATTGAATTGAATTGTTTAGAACTGGTCCAGCTAAACCAGAACTTGCAGGGATTTAAAATGCAGTCTAAACAGGACCTGATTACTGTGTCAAAATGAGCACAGGTTCAGATTAGGGCTGCACAATTCGAGAAAAATTAGTAATATGTGATGTCATTGTTTAGCACTTTGCTGAAGACGTGACTTGTGATGAATAAATATTAAAGTGTATTAGTAATACATATACTACAGTTTACAGCAGAAGTAAGTAGATCCCTGTGAAATATCACCCAAATGTCAAATGAGTCTACATACCTTTATTTTACAGTACTTGCCTAACCCCTAAGTTCAACAGCAGGTATTTGCTCTTACGTAAATTTAAAAGCAATATTTGCTCAATTACAAATACAAGCCCCATAGTTGGAAGTCAATGCAACAAACATCAGTTCATTACTAGGATTTATATCTCTTGGTTGTTTTTCAATACTTTGTATGTCCACCTTTATTTTTGATGACAGATTTTGTCTTCTTTGACATGGAGGATGCCAGTGTTGCACTAAAGAACATTTCTGATGAGATATTCTCTCCTGTTCTTCAGACTATTTTTTCAGTTGTTCTTTGTGGGAGGGGTTGCATTGTTCTATGTTTTTCTTAAATACTCCAAAGGTGTTCTACTGGCTTCAAGTCATGTGACACAGGTCATAGTTTCACTGTTTTATTCCTTAGGCAGTGTGCTTTGGATCATAATAATGCTGGATTATTATTCTTCTGCCAAGCTTCTGCAGACTTGGAATAATATTGTTAGGCAACATTTTGATATATCTTCAGGTATTCATGGTATGGAAATGGAGAAACGCATCTGGGTCTACCCCAACCAGAAACCCTGGATGACCAGAGAGGTAAAGCAGCTGCTGAAGGAGAGAAACTCAGCCTTCAGAGCTGGAGACAGGGCTCTCTACAGCACAGCCAGCGCCAACCTGAAGAGAGGCATCAGAAAGGCCAAGGAGGACTTCAGGAAAAAGATCAACGACCAAATGGACAGCAACAACAGCAGGCAGGCATGGATGGCGGTCCAGCACCTCACCAACTACAAACCCGGCATCAGAGCTACTGAGGGCGATGCTGAGCTGGCAGAAGAACTCAACCTCTTCTTCGCCCGCTTCGAGACTGAACCACCAGGAGCAGCCACGGCACTACCAGCGGCCGGGAGCAGCCCCACCCTCACAGTGGGGGTGCACGAGGTGAGGCGCACACTGAGGGGGATCAACCCACGGAAAGCAACAGGCCCTGACGGCGTCTCTGGACAGGTACTGAAAGACTGTGCAGACCAGCTCCATGGGATCTTCACTAAGATTTTCAACCTGTCACTGACAAAGTCTGCAGTTCCATCCTGCCTGAAGACCTCCACTGTCATCCCCCTACCCAAGAAATCCCCCACTACCAGCCTCAACGACTACCGGCCAGTGGCACTCACACCAGTGGTGATGAAGTGCTTCGAAAAACTGGTTAAGAGTCACATCATGACCTTTGCAACCCCCAGCTTGGACCCATACCAGTTTGCCTACAAGGTAAACAGGTCACCAGAGGACGCCGTGAACACAGTACTACACACAGCGCTGACCCACCTGGAGAAACCAGGAAACTACACCCGCCTTCTCTTTGTAGATTATAGTTCAGCTTTCAATACGATCCTTCCCCACGGTCTCGTGAGGAAACCGCTGAACCTCGGTCTACCTCATTCCACCTGTCTCTGGATTATGGACTTTTTGTCAGCGGGTCAGGATTGGCCCCCACACCTCTGCACCCCTCACACTCAGCACCGGTTCCCCTCAAGACTGCGTGCTCAGCCCCCTGCTTTTCACCCTCTACACATCAGACAACACCCTCATCCACACCAGCAACACCTTCATGAAGTATGCAGACGACACCACAGTGGTAGGTTGCATCACAGGAGGTGATGAGTCCGCATACCGGGATGAGGTGCAACAGTTGACTGTGTGGTGTAGAGACAATAACCTGCTCCTGAACACATCCAAGACAAAGGAGCTAATCATAGACTTCAGCAGAAACAAAACAGACATTCAGCCCATTCTCATTGGTGGGGCCTGTGTGGAAAGGGTCAGTGACTTCCGCTTCCTGGGAGTTCACACTGAGGAGACACTGACCTGGAATGAGAACACCACACAGTTGGTAAAGAAAGCACAAAAAAGACTCAATTTCCTGAGAATCCTCAGGAAGAAGAACATCAGCCAGAGACTGCTTGTGTCTTTCTACCGCTCCACCATGGAGAGCATCCTCACCTTCTGTCTCTGCACATGGTTTGCCAGAAGCACAGTGGCAAACAGGAAAGCACTCCAGAGGGTCACCAAAATGGCTGCGAAGGTCATTGGGTGCCCTCTGCCCACACTGGAGGACCTTCATGGCTCTTACTGCCTCAGAAGAGCCAACACCATCCTGAAGGACTCCTACCACCCGGGACATTCTCTGTTTGAGTTTCTGCCGTCGGGCAGACGGTACAGGGCCATCAAAACCAGGACCAACAGATGGAAAAACAGCTTTTTTCCTACTGCTGTGAGAACAATAAATGCCTCCCTGTCGCATTAATGTGCAACATATTGCAAATATACAACTCCACTACCTCTGCCCAATATCCACTCTTTGCAATGTACACCATGCTCATTATTTAATATCATCTTTTTACATAGCGTTCTTTCTGTTTGTTTTTATACATATATTTCTTTTATATTGTATATAGTGTTTTACAAAGTTTTTATATTTTTGTTTTTTACACTGAAAGGACTGCACCTTTTGTTTCATTGTACTCGTTACAATGACAATAAAAGAAATCTGAATCTGAATCTGAAATAGGTAAATATCATCTCCTCAATATATTTTGCACTAATGCAGCCCTGGCAGCACAATAGGGCAGTGGTTAGCACTGTTGTGTCACAGCTAGAAGGTCCTGGGTTCAATTGCCAGCCGGGAGTCTTTCTGTGTGGAGTTTGCATGTTCTCTCTTTGTCTATAAGTAGGTTCTCACCAGTTTCCAATAATGTAATGGACTAGTGCAAATGGCAATAAAACAATAGAATAGAATAGAATAGAACAGAATAGAATAGAATAGAATAGAACATTCTACTGACAAAAAAAAAAAGTACATACAATATAATATTTGGTTAAACATCCCATGGCCATTTACACCTTACCTAGGCACCTTTAGGTAACTGTACACGAGCTTCTGGCAAGTTTCTGGTTGTGTCTTTGGCCACTCCCTTTGAAAGATTTAGTGTAGCTAAACTGAGTTTGTCAGCTCTCTGACACAGACTTGTTACTTCATCAGTCCGCAGGTTCTTGATGGGGTTTAAATCAGGCTTTTGGGGAGACCAGTATAATACCTTAATTATTGCCCGATGCAGCAATTTCTTTACCATTTTTGATGTTTGGGCTCATTGTCTTGCTGGAATACTCAACTGTGTCTCAGAACCAACTTTCTGGCTGACTATTTTAGGTTTTCCTGAAGAATGTGGAGGCAATCCTTCTTCTTCATTATTCAGTTTACTTTGTGTGAAGCTTCAGATTCATTGCCCCAAAGCATGATACTACAACCACCATGCTTGACAGCAGTTTTGGGTTTCTTGGGGTTAAGGGCTTCATCCTCTGTCCTTCCAACATATTTACGGTCATTGAGGCCAAATAGCTACATTTTTGTTTCATCTGACCACAGAGTTTTCAGTGGCAAAGAAGATTTATACTATAGGTAAGTTTGCATTAATTAATGAAGACACACACACACACACACACACACACACACACACACAACACACACACACATACATACATATATATATATATATATATGTATAGCAGAAATCCTTCTACCTTCCTCTTCCAGAGTCTTATTTTAGAAGCACAGTATCTACAGGATGGCAAGATCTAAATACTTTTGGTTTCTAATTCTGACCCAAGTAAAATATGAAGTCACCATTCAACTGGATAAAATCCAGGTGGAACCTCCTTTAATGTTTTGTCTTGCGGTGCCCTCTTGTGGATCTTTTGAGAATCACATTCCCTAGTCAGAGAAAGGGCTGTTTTACACTCGCTGATAGTCAGGCTGCTTGAGTTCGTGGCAAGAGGTTGAGTTGGAACTTGTGGGACTGCTGTTTTTTCTTCAGAATGTGTTCTTGCTGTACAAATTTACCTTGACAGCAGCTGAGATCTGATCTCAGTATGGGTCTAACCAGCTCCAGCACTGGTCTGGTTGAAATGGTAACATTTTAATGCCTATGTTTTACCTATTCGCATGCTTTTTTTTTCTTATACAGATACTTTCTTTGGACAATCTGATGATGAAAGGATGGAAAATTCAAGACTTTTTAAGACCATGCGAATATAAGACCTTACATTTCTAAAATGTCAAAGCATTTTTTTTTAGCTGATTCACTTTGAACAAAGTTCAACATTTGCCTTTGGTTTTATTGAGCTGTATGAAACACATGTAATCAAAAATATTAATTACAAGAAATCTGATTTCTTTGTCCTCCACAGTGATTCTATATTGAATATTCTTAATTGTTAAAAACACATATCCCTTTAGAATCATGACCATCTGAGCACTTTTTGATAAATCAATACTTAAAGCCCTGATTCAGTATAGAATTTTCAGATTCAAAAGTACACCCACAAACATTAGCAAAATTTGTAAGGTCTTCACCTTACTATGGGAAGTGCTATAAAATGTGATATGTAATGAATTGGCTCTATATAAATAACATTGAATTGAATTGAATTGATCCAGGGGCTGCAAGGTGACTCAGTGGTTAGCACCATTGCCTCACAGGTCGCTGGTTCGTGTCCCGGTGAGAACACTTGGGAGTTTGGACACTGTGTGGAGTTTGCATGTGCAGTGTGGCTTCCTCCCACAGTCCAAAAACATATTGACGTTAATTGGTGATTCTAAATTGTCCATAGGTGTGAATGTGAGTGTGCTTGGTTGTCTCTCTCAAAGTGTGGCCCTGTGATAGACTGGTGACCTGTCCAGGGTGTCCCCTGCCTTCGCCCTGAGTCAGCTGCGATAGGCTCTCTTCTGCTGTGTCTGTACCACTTGTAAACTACAGGATTTACAGACTAAGGTATTCATTTTATACAACTGAATTTAGAAACTACTGGGATACAGAGCCTATGTTAGAGTATAATTATGCTGTTTTAACATGCATGGCATAAATCCCACTAATGTGGCTCGCCTCTAAGTTAGTTAGCTAGCATGACCTATAAGCCACACATGACAAATTCATTGAAAATTAATGAGGTTGAAAGAAACCAAATTATTCTTTAATACAAAAAAGAGGAAAAGGAAAGATCACTTTATTATTCATCATCTGAACTAAATGGCATGAAATAACCATATCACTACTAGATGTGCCATTTGGGATCATTTACAAGTCAAAAAAATGTACAAGAAAAAAAAAACACAGGGTCTGAGGGTCTGTACATTTATTAGAGAAGAGTGAACCAGTAAATTGAACAAAAGAAGACAATACACATAGTCAACCTGCCAAAGGACATTTGAGGCACTTAGCATGAGGGAAGTTTCAGCCCACTAGACAGGAGCATTCAGCAATACATCAGTTCAGCATTTCCCAAGTGAACCCTGTAACACACCATTCGGTGGAGCACAGCATCACATTTCTTACCGCTAAAGGGCTGAGCTGCATATACTGTCTTTGCGTAATGGACTTTGATTTCTGTTCGCTTTTAATTTCAGGCGTGTATAACTGACACAGTTAGCCGATCGAGTAGTGTATCCCTTATAAGGAGTGTTATGTGGTTATCCCAGAGTTGACCTCACTTGTACTGTTAGAACCACCACTAACACTTCTTCTTTTTTAATTTTCATGATAAAACCAAATAGTTCTTTGGCCTGAGAGCAGCGAAGAAGAAGCAGTAAATGAAACCATGTGGACTAGCCAGAAAAAAAAAAAAAAGGCCTAGAGTTAATTTGGTATGTGCATCCATTTGGTTGTGATCAGTCCAAGCTGTCTGCATGAAGGGGTGAATTACAAAATCAAAGAGGAGGTGAGCCGACAAATTAGTTAACGCACAAAGTTACCATTTAGTTATTGCACGAAGTATGTACTGAAATTCTGTTCATCTCGCCCAATAGACCAAAACAGACTGATGCTGGATGAAGGAGTTTCATGGTAAACAGAATTAATCCAACTTAGAATAAATAGCCCTGTTGATGACTGGAAAAAAACAAACTATGTAGCCAGTGATAGGAAAAGCTAACCCATGAAACATTAGCATGGTTTGCATTGTTCAGTCTCTTTTGCATATTGAACGGACAAAAACTATTATTTCCAAGGTTTGGTCATCATGTAATACAATCAATAAAATCCTTTAAGAAAATAGGAAGTCCATGTCCTGTTGCCATTATTAAGATTTTTTAAAAAAGTATGAAAAATGTAACATTAAAGTAAATGTATGTACAGCATACTGGACTTGATGGCAATAAGCAAATGTACAGTTCAGTATAAATACAATAAAAGGTGAAAGTTAATGCAGAGTCCAAACGCAGGTGCTCCTACAACAGCTAAATGTCTATAGAGCATGAAAAACAAAACATAACAGTAACTAGGTCAGCTCTCGGCGTATTTGATATTAACAAGAACATTTATATGTCTATGTTTAAAGGTATGAAAATGCCGTTCTGTTCTTATCTTGAGTCTATGGGTTCACCGCTCTGTTTTGTTCTACAGTTAACGTAGGTCAAAAATACAGTTTCAAAATTTTATATATCATGTATTCATGTACAGTGTCAAATTTTTCTTCTGTCACATTTAGTACTTTCATTAAAATATATGATTTGGGGATGATCCAGCCAACCCTTCCCATCATAAAACAATTTTTGACCATTTTTGAACCAGCACTAGCAGCAGTAACACAGATTCAAGAGCCAAAAACATTGTAGTTTTCCCCAGAAAGCTGTGGTAGTGGTCCAAGTGGCTCACACTGAGCCATTCTGTAGTGGGCAGCAAAGCTACACAGGGCTCGACAATATTGGCTGCCTTGTTGCATTAACTGACCAGATTTGGATGAGTCAACCATTTGATGTGGTGAGGTTGCCTAATCTATAAGCATAATATTTCACTCTATGTTAATAAGAATCCTTCATTGAACTGGCTGCTGATACAAACTCAATAGTTCATCCTTGTTGTTTCAACTCTCCCTCCTACAAGTTATGTTTAAACTTAACAGCAAATAAGTTTTGAACATAATTTAAAGGACAGGGTTAGATTCAATAAAACATCTGATAACATATTTCACTTGTTTTCTACGAAAAACATCCATAAGCTTGTTTTCGTCTTGGATTGATTACTGCATTATTAAACTTGGATGGTTTAATAATGGTTCCTGTATAACATTGACAGCTCTTGATGTGCAGTTCAGAAATGCTCACTCATTCAAAAAAACAGACTGTGAACATAATCAAACCAACTGTTATTTCTGACACCACAACATAACTGAGCTCATGCAATTTGGGAACACATAAACATAATTGCAGGAAACTGGGCTGCTGGCAGAGGCAGGTCATACTCACCACTCTGCTGCTGAACTTGTCTTCTTGGACAGAAATACAGTTGTCATTCACTTAGTTTTACAAACTGCTTCCATGTTGCTTTTTAAATAAATGTATTTTAAGTCACTGTCAATGAAAAGCTGGCTTTGTGCACAGATTTTCACATTAAAAGCCTACCAGTAATTCAAAGAGGATCATTTCTGTCTTTTCTAAAAGGCTCTTAATGTGAAATATATGCATGAAAAACTTTAATTTTGCTGACTGTGACTTATCAGTCAAAAAATAAATAAAACATGAAGGCAATTAGAATTTTGTGCTGTCGTTATTTGAGATTGTTAATTTCACATCTCCTCTTTATTTGAGAATTCATAGTAAAATGTGAACCAAAAGTTGAACGGATTTGTTCTGCTGGTCAGATAAAGCAAAAGGCCTTTGCCGACAACCCCTTGATCTTTCATTTTTCCTATTTAAATGTTTTTACTTTATATAAACGTTAATACTATATTTGACCTTTTCTGTTGTTGATATCCCTTATTGTTGGTGTATGGGGTATATTTGCTCTAAAACTGTTACCATCCAAATGACAAATGACAAATTCTGAAACCAATTTTGTACACCTAGAGGCTTTGGAAGTGGATGTCAAACTCAGCTTATGTGACAACCCTTGATTCTTAAGCTGTTTCTCAGGTTTTGGAGTCTGAAACATACAAACAGCTTCCTTCATAAAACTACAAAAGAATTTACTGTTTAAATTTCAAACAATGGGACCTTCACGATTCATCATTCAATTCAGAAATTAAACATGGATTCACATGATCCCCAACGTGAGCACAAGCAAACAGCCTGAACTGCTGACAACAAAAATACATTTGCATGGGAACTGCATAGGGTGTACAATGGGCTATTTGTGTTTAAGTATTGACAGAAAAACATGAAGCATCCTTGTTTGATGGATACATAATTTCTGTTTTCTGCAACAGGATTTCACAAAACCATTTCTCTATTTGCAGACAAAGGAGATTGCTGTGAAGTCACAGCTCTAGCTATGCATGCTACAGGTTAACAAAATTCTGACAAGGAAACTGTAAACTAATCCTCACAGCAGAATAGTGTAAAATTATACCCTCTTCATTTTAATCATACAAAAAGGAATCATTTGGATCAGAACATTTTTTCATTGAGCTAATCATTAAGCAAAAAACAATTGAATTTGTCTACAAGTTTTAGTTAGCTATACAAATACAGCCTCCTGTCCTTGTGTGCAGGATAACAAATATACAAAAGTCCCTTAGTCTATACCTATGCTTTTTTTAAGTTATGAGAAAAAATGACAAACCAGATTAATATGAATTTACCTGAGTAATTTAATCCAACTCTGCATACAACCTTTGCTGATACTATCCCCTTTCATTCAGCCAGTGCTCTTACCATAACTCCTAATTACAGTGTACCATTTTCACAGTTGAATTTGACATGGGCATGATGAATCATGCATGCAGTACATAATTTACCAGAACATGAACCTTTTAAAAGATAAACTATGATTTGGGTATTTACAAGGACAAAAACTGAACAAAGTGGAAGGTCATAAAAAATATACAACTTCAACCAATCCACCTCAGAAGGACAAAATATCAACCCATTCGAAAGTGGTGGAAAACCTTTAGAAGAGTTTATTCCAGTCTCTAGTTGCCTCCATGAGATGCCTCTGGCCATGGCCAATCCAATCTTCTTGACTGTGGAAGAGCCGACCACAAAACCAGCAGTCAAACACCACTGGCTCTTGTCTACAACCTGATAAAGTTTCCACTACCTCATACTTTTTTTTGCTTTTTTTCCTCAGTTTCAGTTTAAGGAGGAACCGCTCTCGGACAGAACTTTGAACTGGCCGAGGTCTTGGATCATCACTGTGAGATGTTGCACCTTTGGTCAAGGAATTCTTCCCGAGAGGCCCAAGTTCTGAGAGTGCTTGCATTGTTTTTTGAGACAAAGAGACCTTAGTGACCGCACCTTTGTACCTATTGACTACCCTCATGATATTGGCCACTTCAGGAATGTCAGCATCTGGATGGTTGAGCACCACTACAGGCTGGTATCTACGAGGGCATTTGAACTGCTGTACAGAGCTGAGTGGGGCAAGTCTCAGTGTCCTTTCCACTTCTTTGGCTACAGGCTTCCATAACACAGTAGTCTCTTTCTCAATTGGTACTTTATTTGACAGTCTTCTAGCCTTATGCACTGTTGCTGGAAGCTCATCAAATAAGGCTTTCCTGCGCCTTTTCCTTTGGCTTGGAGGCCTAACTGGCCTTGGGGCAAGGATTGGTTTCTCTGCTTCACACGATTGTACCTTTACATTCATCCGAGAAGGAGACACACACAGTTCCTTGGCACCTTTTTCTGCAGTATTTTGTATGGTGACCAGTTTCTTTAGTCCGTTGGTAGCAGTTGGGTTAGATTTGTTTGAAGACACCAGGAAACACTGCGTCTGAGGTCTGGTGGCCAGAAAGAGAGGTTGACTGCTTGAGGTGGGGGCGCCACTTGTAAGAAGACTACCAGTGGGAGTTACAATTTTAAATATAACTTTGTTTCCGGAGCTTTCATTGTTTTGGCTGCACTGTGTCCCAGCCTTTACTTCTTGGTTGTTCAGAAGCAGGCCTGATTTGGGTGGGGAAATGTATCGGAGCAAGAATGCTTGCCGACCAGTCTGCAATGTGCTGGGTTTGTCTGCAGAGCTTGCAGGCATGGCCAAAACTGGTCGCGAGTTCAGTGGGAGCTGGGTACTTGCCAGTCGGAGGCCAGGAGTACTTGGGGTCTGAACAAAAGGGACAGACCTTTGCACCAAGTAGCACGTTGGCTGTGTCTTCGCTGTTTTGTCTAGAGGTGCATTATGTGGTGTACTTGAAAGGATTACAGGACCTGTAAAACCTGGACTGTTAATAAGGTAGTGATTTGAGGCGGTGTTAACACCTGTTTGAACAGCAGAGAAAAGAGTTGTCCCTTTTTCAGCAGTCCCTGGCTTTGCTGCTGGTAAACCTATCTTCCGACTGTTTGGAGTAAAAGCAACACCACTGGTGTTATTTGATCTTTCTAACCCTGGCTTCATGTAAGACACACTGATCTGAGGATTTGCAGAGTCTGTTATAAGTTTGAAACCTGGAGTGGCCTTGACCTGCACTGGCATAGCAAATCGATTCTCAGCAGCCCTTAGGAGTACTGGCTGCTTGCCCTCTGGCAACTGAAGAATTCGCAAAGTTGTTTTTGTTTGTTTTAAAGAATCATTGGTTGCACATGAAGATCCTGTTCTTTCCTTGTTAAGTTGTTGGGTAATAATTGCATCTGAATGTTCTTCCACAAAACTGCCCAAGGAAGTTGAACTACTCCTTGATTCAGTTTGTTTTTTGGAAATAGGAATGCTGTCCTCCTCAACTTTGATAATATTGAAATCTTGGAGCACTGAATCAGGGTTCTCTTCAGCCAGAGAATCGTCAACACTGGCAATGCACTCATCAACCTCAATTTCACCATCTGTACTTTCTGTAAATTGTTCTGCAGACTCCTCTAATGTCAAGCTAAACTGTGATGGTGTACAGGTACTTTCTTTTTCTGCTGAATGTTTAGAATAATAGTCAAAGTTTTGGGTAGTGGTAGGTAAACTGCTGAACGTTTCCTTGGAATAATTGTGAAAGGTAAATACTTCTTGGTTTGGTGACTTTTGTGAGTGTTTCTCTGAGCCAATGACACTCTCTCTGTGGCTAACTGAGTTGGGTGGGGATGGCTGTGATGGAGACAGCATTTTTTTTTCGCTGTACTGGCCATTTTTATTTTCAATCTCACTTCTAACCCCATTAGGTCTTTCTGGTAGGTCATCATTTTCTGTAGTGTTAAAAGCAGAGCTCCCTTGGTGTTTCCCAATAAGTTTTTCATTGCCATCACTCATTGGCAACTCATCCACAGCACCACAGTTTTCAACAGTTTTTCTCAAAACTAATTTGGAAAGCAGTCTATCCTGAGCAACTTTTAAAGGTGAAGACAAACCAGTGACTTTACCAGCACACACCGTTGTAGAATGACTAATTTTAGAAATACTATGGCTGGTTGCATCAGAATGACAAGTTGCAGAGACTGAGTAATTATTCAGCTTATTTCCCTCGGTGTACGCCATGTCATTTGGGTTACTTTGGTGGCCATCATGTTCCAACTCATTTGTCATTGGATATAACGTATCCATAAGAGTTGGAGATACATTTAGTAAAGGATCGGTTTGGTCCCCAATATCATCTCTATGTGGAGTGGCAATAAGGTTGCAAACCGAGGTTTCCTCTTCCTCAATCTTTACTTTCACTGCCATAATATCGTCATGATCTGTCTGTATGCAAGACGGACTTCTTGGTGACACAGCTGAGCAATGTGATGTTAAGCCCTTGCTATCGGAGCATTGCCCATTGTTAATAGAGACTTTACTTTTATCAAACACAGGATTTAGTGCTGAGAAGCCCACACCTTCAACTATGGAATGGTTCTGAGCAGCCAAGTCTTGCTTTGCTGTTGGTATCACCTTGAGAACTAAATGTTTTTTCCCATCAACCATCTTGAATCCCATTACTTTGGTTGTACAGTTAGGGGGAAGCGATATTTTGTTCTTCACCATCAGAACAGTCAGTCCATTAGCGTTGGTGTGACTGCCGGCATCAGAGCTTGAAGAGTTATCACATTCCTGTAACATGACTGTATTATGAGAACCTTTGCTCCAACTTCTGATGTCTTTTTTTGCAACAGGCCCATCCATAAAGTGGTGGGCTTTCTCTAAGGATATCTCTGGTTTGATCAGTCTGCCATTTTGATTTGGTAAACTCCCAGAAAGAGAGTTCAGCTTTGACATCCTTTGAGCCTCCTGTGTATCACCACTCTTTTTAAGCAACAGTTTTAAACTTGCAGATGAATTTGCTGGTGTGCCGTTGTCTGCTGTAGGGTTCCATGCATTCCTTCTATCAGCCTCTTCTTTGTGAACAGCTGCTGTGTGTTTTTTAAGGTACTCGCTTCTTGCTGCACCATATCCACAGATTTGACAGGTGAAGGGGAATGTACCCGAGTGACCTTTCATATGCTTCTGGTGATCCTCTTCATTCAAGCTAATATGTTTACATTTTGAACATTTCCAATGACTCTCATTATGATGATGGATGTGCTGGACAAATGTCCCTGCATCCACAGTTGTAAACTCACACCAGTCACAGTTAAATTGTCCATTCAGGCTGTGACTCATAATGTAGTGTCTGGTAAGCAGAAGCAAAGAGTACTGAACATCATCATTGCAGAGCTCACAAGTAACCAGAGTATTTCTGTGCTCAATCCGATGGCGCTGAAGAGCAGGGAATTCATTTGTGACAAAATCACACAAGTCACAGGGGTATGTAGGAAGGGTTCCTTTATGAACTGCTCGAAAATGTTTCAGGAGATCATTGGGGCTAAATGTGAAATTATCTTTACACACTGAGCATCCAAAACTCAGAATTTTGCCTGAGAAAACAGCCCCCTGCTGAATTTTACAGTGGGCTTTTTTGAGAGTCTGTTTATCTTTCTTAGTGCAGCTCCCATGTTCCTTAATTGGAGATTCTTCTGCATTACTGAAGAGTGGCCCATCTGTTACGTCTCTGAAATGCTTATACACAAAGTCTTTTACCTTTTCTTTTTCATCCTCTATTACTGATCTGTTGCAGTTTTTGGCAGATTCATGAGGTATTGTGAAGTCTTCTTCCATACTTGCAAATCTGCAGAACTCTGTAAGAGAAGAAATAAAATGCATTTCTCATTTACTTAAGCTTGATATATACTTCTGCACTGTATGTACCCTCTACCTATAAACAACATGAAATGAAACAGAAATGTAACTACATGTCGCAGTGACACAGACTGTAACGACTGCAATGAATCTGCTTAGTCCACTTGGTAATATGCAGAGGTTTGCCTAAATAATGTTGCAGGGGCCTTGCGCCCTCATACTCCCGGCTTGCGCCCTCTTACCAAAATGCCAATTGAACTGCCCGCCATCACGCCGGCGTGACATAATCATATGACATGTTCGAGACGTCACAACAGTAAAACTATCATATATACTGCAATGCCGTCAACTTCTCTCGAAAGTGCACTTTAAACTCTCGCCCAGTTTTTGTTTCATGTCAATAGACCACATAAAACTGGACATACGACGTGATGAACATGCGTGACAAAAAACGTGTAAAATGTAAGCATATGAAATACGCACTGCGGGCATCGCGTTTCTTTCAAAATCTCCATCATTTTTAGTGATTGCTTTTTTGTGACAAACAAAACAAAAGGGAAAGAAAGTCCCTGGAAGTGTCGGTCCTGTAATGTGGCTGTCTGCCTCATTTTGGACAGAAATCATTTTCAGGAGTTGCACAGATAAAAACAGAAAGAAAGCCACACCTGCTATAGTTGCATATATTGGTATTTAATTGATTCTATATTAAATTTAACTTTTCAAATTCACATCTGCAACCTATGGTTACATTTTCAACTTTTAAAATGCTTCGTTAAGAATGTTTGTGGTTTTTATTGTCATAAATAATACATTTCCTCAAATCGGATTTTGTATTTTTTTATGTGTTTTTGAGCCCAAAATGTTAAAATAGTTGATTAAAGTGACAAAATAATGGTCAGATTATATAGGGAATGTTATGCTAAAAAAAGGACACCGAACATGGGCATGGTAAACATGTTTTTATGTTGTATATAAAGACAAAACTAAAAGTATGCAAAAATGGCCAAAACAGGCCAAGACCTCTAAGGGCTAGTAACACTTGGGCCATGTTCTTACATGCTGCCGTACAACATGCAAAATGATCTTCTCGGCCGTGAAAATATCCCAGCACCATCACAAAACAATGTATCTGATCATTAAAAACGTTATAATGACTCCAGCATATTCCGATTGTGGTAGATACACCTTTAGACGGTGCAAAAAACGATCGAAATTAGCATTTTCCATGCCGAGGTGCCATATTGTTTTGGTGTTAGCTGCTCTCACGAGATTTCATATAGGTTACATGCAAGGTCAGCTGACCTACACAGCGAGATTTCTCAAGACTGAATGACCTTTCACCCACATGTATGATACAGTCTTACTCCATGACATACTCAGGTTAGTGTACAGCATAGGGTCTTGCTCCCTGACACTGTTACACTGGTTAAAGTACATGTATGTGTATCATGGTGTACGAGCATGTAAGAACATTCCAAGTACTAGTAAATAGAAGTTTTGCCAATACTAGTATTTGTCATGTTTTCATTTACAGAGCACAGTTGTATTACAATTCTAACCAAACATCAATTGCTCAACAGTTGATATTGTCTTGATTTCTGAAGTGTCATGAGCTAAAATTTCTCTCTCAGATAGCCTCAGAATGTCCCATTTAAGATGAAATTTTTCAAAGGCTTCGCACCATTAAAATAATTCTGTTAAACCACAGTTCAAAAGCAATGTCTGACTTTCACTTCTTAATTTTCATTGAATTTTTTATTTATTATTATTTTTGTCAGATTCAAGTTATTTCTGTGACCATTGTGGGTTTTTCTTTCATTAACCGAGGGGTACCAACAATTTTGTCCACGTGTGTAACTAGCATTTCGGTAGTATAACTATACTTCCTCTGCCCCAACCATAGACACTGATCCTATGCTTTACATTAACACACAGCTTTTAAAGGGGAAATGAAGCACTCAGTCAAGCCAGCATAAATCACTACATGTATTTCCACTCTGATCAGAAGGTATATAACATCCATCCATTATCTAGACACCGCTTAATCCTCACTAGGGTTGGAGTCTATCCCAGCTGACTTAGGGTGAAGGCAGGGGACACCCTGGACAGGTTGCCAGTCTATCGCAGGGCTACACTTAGACAGAGACAACCAAGCACACTCACATTCACACCTATGGACAATTTACAATCACCAATTAACCTCAACATGTTTTTGGACTGTGTGGGAGGAAGCCGGAGAACCTGGAGAGAACCCACGCTGAACTCCATGCAGAAAGATCCCAGGCGTCCTCACCGGGACGTGAACCGGCGACCTTCTGGTTGCAGGGCAACAGTGCTATCCACTGCTCCACCTTGCAAACACAAAAAATGTAAGCAAGAAAAAGAGAAAGAAGTGTCCTTTCTCAGAGTGATGCCATCTTGGAGTACTACAACCAGTGACGTCACAGGGTGGGTTAGCTTTGTGGGTTTAGAAACAAGACAATAAAAGGCAGACATTGCTCCTGGATATAAGAATAAATTTTACAGGGTTAAAGCCATGAAACAGTCCATTTTCATACATTGCCACTGAAACAGAGAAAAGCCCTGATGCTCTGCTAGCGGGACTGAAGAGAAAGAGCCTCGATGGGCTCTGACTCCAGGGTTTGGAGGGAACACTTTCTGGAGGAGCATCACCACACTGAGGAGAAAGTGGTGGGGTCCAGCAAGCTAGCAATTTACCGGACCGATAGACTAAAGCCTGGTGTTTGTCCCGTCGGTGTTATCCTGTCAGATTTTACCAGCTATAATGTTGGTCTACTGACTGTCCAACATACTCTGAAAACAGCCATACAGTGGCATCAGTCCACTGCAGAGAAACGGCGCTAAAATGCACCAGTGAGGCAAGACAGAGACAGGTAGGGAACCTAACAACCCACAGAAGTCAGCAGGCACCAAGACATTAACCAAGATCGCATTTTTGCAGCATCGGAGTTATCTGATGGGAACTAGGCTGTGCCATATGGTAGCCAAAATGACTGTTGTGAATTAAAAATCAACTACAATCATTGTAAACACTGAGTCATCATGTAATTTCAAACCACAGACGACACATGATTCCTCAGCCAGAGCTCAGAGCTGATGCAAACCTCTAAAAAACATTTCTTACTTGACTTCACGTTTTGCAAAGCAGTCACTCAACACTCCAAACTTTAGATAAGTCTCAACTGTCTGTCAATTTCATCTTCCTCCATTTTAACAGATATATGTTCAACATGGTTCAGAAATGCTTCACTGTGGTGAGTTGCTAACACAAGCCACAAATCCCGTTACCAACGGCATCACTTCATCACGGCGATTCACTTGCTACATCAGTAGGTACAAATCAGAAAATAAATTTGTCATATCTGTGGTTTAAAAAACTTTTTAAAGATTTGATTTTAGACAAAGTGGTTTTCTAATATAGTTTGGCACTCCCAATGCCAAAAACATGTATGTTCAATTTCTCCTTTAAGTAGGATTATTATCCTTTTGCACATTTCAAGTTGTTTACATTACATACTATGTAACTTTGCACATTATTATTAAATTACTTCACACATTCCTGCACACTAAACTTATTTCTATTACTTTTTGTAAACTTCAAACCCTTGATACACTTACTGCTTATGTGACTTTAACACTTGCTTCTTATTTGTCTTTTTTACACCTGCTACCTACTGCCCGGCAACACTTTTTAAACTCTATGTTACTCTTTACTGTTATGCACTAAAACACCAAGTCAAATTCCTTGTATGGGAAAACCTACTTGACAAAAAAACACTTTCTGATGCTGATTATGATTCTGATTCAAGTCAAAAACTCTGTTGTTGAAGGCTGGCAAGAGGCTGCAGCATAAGAAAGTTAAGTCACTAAAGCTTGCAGGGAGGTGGCGTTATTAATGTGATTGGTGTATTTAGGAGCCATTGGATGCATGCAACATTATTTCTACTCTCTGTAGCCTTCAGCCTCACAAAATGCGCAGATGATTGGATCCTTTTCTTGCCCCTCTCATGCCATGATGAGCTGACGGCATCATTAAGCAGCTTGTAATCTCACTTTGCCAGTCCATTTTGTAGAGTGTAATGGTCTGGCTGGGCCACACTATCATTCTGCTGTAGGTGGGGGAAAAAAAACACTGTCTTGTTTGTATTTCTTAAAATCAATTACAGTCATTGTGGGCGGGGCTAAGATAAGGATGCAGCTGCAGTGTTCTCTCAAAATAGTGACAGTCGGAATAGTTGTGGTGGAACATTTGCATGCAGAGAGATGAGCACTATAATTAATTCAAAACAAATCCACAGAAAGAAAACTAGCAGAGGGGCTTGACTATACTATCAAAATCACTGGCAAAACTGTTGGTTAGATATTATTTTTAGCACAGCAGATTGCAGCCCAGAGGTTGCTGTTGTTGTTTCCCGGGGTGAACAAAACTGTGACAAGCAGTTAGTGGAAAGAGGGGGAGAATGCGGACTGAGATTATCGACCAATGGCAGGCTTACACCCAGAACTACACCTGGTGAGTCAGACTAAGCAGCTTGTGATTAATAATGAACTGTAAATATCTGCTTAATCTGTGCTTTATGGTAAACAAAGAAAAAATAAATCTCTACGTCCTAAACATTTCTTTCGTGTCAGGACTGTGGGTTGTCGTAGTTAAAATCTTCAACGTTCAAGCTGCTCAGGAAATGCAACAAAGAACAGCTAGCCAGGATTTGCTTGCTATCCAAATCTTTTATCCTCCCATGTGTTTTCTTATTCATGTTAAAAAAAAATTTAATTTAAAGGTAGCCACATTCAAACTTAATAGACTGACCATCCCACTTGACACAAATCAAAGGATGATGTTTTAGAAAACCTAAAACCAACAGTGCTAATTATCCAGTAAAATAATTCTTAAAGATTTTATAACACTGTGGTGCTTTGATCACTTTTGTGGACCGAGGTTATTTTTATGGTGAACTTCTAGATTCACAAATGTATTTTTAAGAATAATATAGTTATTACATGACTACTACTTGAACAAAATTAAAATGTTTAATTTTACATTTTCTCTTGCAGCAAGTTTGTTCGTTGCTGTGCTGGCACCCGACCAACAAATTAACACAATGGAAAGGCTGCCTTTAACTGCTTTTAGGATTCAGAGCTCAGATATTTATTTAAACATTAACATTCATGTCAAAATGACATTTTCCTGTGAAGCATGCATGTATCAAAAAATGGATCTCCAACAAACCAGAACATTATCAGTGGAATTTCCTTTTAACCAGACATTTTTTTCTGCTTTTCAAAAGTGCTCAACTCTTCTCTGAACAGCTGCTACAGCGCTATATTTTATTTTTTAATTAATCTGAGAAACTGTCCCCTTGTAAAATCCATCCATCCATCCATCCATTATACACTGCTTAATCCTCACTAGGGTTGCAGGGGAGCTGGAGTCTATCCCAGCTGACTCAGGGTGAAGGCAGGTTCACCTGGACAGGTAACCAGTCTATTGCAGGGCTACACAGAGAGACAACCAAGCACACTCACATTCACACCTACAGACAATCAAGAATCACCAATTAATCTCAACATGTTTTTGGACTGTGGGAGGAAGCCACCTTGCCACCCTCACCCAAGTCATATTTTTAATATTTGTCTTTTTAGAGACAATCGTGACGAATGAAGTGTTTCTTGGCTGTTTATTGTCTGTATGTCCTTCACTGGTGTTATTCTATTTAGGTGATATTGTGTACTGTTATCTGCTGACTTGCCATGCTCTGATTGTTTGCAAGTCACCGCTGATTTGGGCAGGGGTCAGCAAAATGTTTCATTTGTACGGTATAAACTGTGCTAGGTTGTCACGATGCCCAATTTCTGGTTTCGATATGATACCTGCCGAAATAAATCAATACCGATGCTGAAGTGATACCACAGCAAAAACCTAAAACATCAGGGAAAAAAATCATGGAGAATATATAGAGAAAATACAACTTTAATTGCTCTGTCCTTATCATTAATTTAAAAAAGAGCAACCTTACAGCACATTCCAACCACACACCTGACTCTTTGCAGTAATTCAAATTTTCTAAATATGTTATGGTCAACCCTGAATTCAGGAGACCCTTACTAAAGTTACTTAACCAGTCTGCTCCTGCCCAGCTTTTTGAGCACTGACCAAATCACATTGTTACACTAACAAATATTTATTAGATCAATGTAAACTGTAATTTTAAAAAAAAAAAAAAATTTTGAGAGAGATCTTCACACTTCCTAGTAATGTCACATTTATTACCAGAACTGACTGGGTATAAATGAATTTCTAACTGGTGTTGTTGATCTGCTTCTTGCAAATGCTTAACTTTTATGAAGCTAAAACAGAGACAGAGACAGTACAGGTTGTCTTTCAAGATTAAGTTTGTCACTAAAAAATAAAATTTGGCTTTGAAAAACAAAAAAATCGTTCTAAATAAAGTCCATCCATTATCTATACACCGCTTAATCCTCACTAGGGTTGCGGGGGGGCTGGAGTCTATCCCAGCTGACTTAGGGTGAAGGCAGGGGACACCCTGGACAGGTCGCCAGTCTATCGCAAGGCCACACTTAGAGACAGACAACCAAGCACACTCACATTCACACCTACGGACAATTTAGAATCGTTCTAAATAAAGTTCCACTGAAAAATAAAACACAGATATTCAAAATTTTTTCTTTTGATGGGGTGTTTTTGTATTTTAATGAGATTTTCAATTAAGATTCTCTGACTTTTTTGGCATCTCTGTGATTTCAAAGACAAATTTGTTGTTTACCATGTTCCAAAGTTCAGTGACAACTTTCTGTCCCTCTTTTGGCGTGGGGAGGAGGAGTCTGAGGGGAGGGGCCAAGAGTGTCTCATTTACATATCATATTTCTGAGCAGCCAGGTATCCCACCAACCAGCATTTCTCACCAACCAGCAGTAAAGGTGGAGGAGAAAACCTATAGAGGTAATAGAAGTGTTTTGTAAATACTATTTTTATTGTGGCACAAAATGTAAAGATTAGTTTAGGTGAGAAACTAGTGGTATAAACATCAAATATGTGGTCAGTTTATGAAGATAAAGCCTGCTTAAATTTCGTCATGCACCATGTTTGATGACAATAAAGAATTCTATTCTATTCTATTCTATTAAAAAATAGGCTGAAATGATTTTGGCGATAAGCGGTTAGACAGCCAGCAGCATCCATCCAGATCGTTGGATGGTCAGCGCTCACAGTAGCCGCTGAGAGCAGCCTTATCTCTGCAAGACTTTTTAAAAATCTGTCGCTGGCTCTGACGGTTCTGTAGAAGTTAAACAGGGATTAAGTAGTTTTGCATTTCTCCAACAGTCACACTTTGGCCTCACAGTGTTTTTTTTCTTTTTTTTAATTGTTCACTGGCAAATCAGTTTGAATGAGGTCAAAGTTAATGGTCAGAACTTTATATTGTTTTTTAAAGTTGTACTCAATCACTGACTTTGTGCTTCTGAATTATTTCCTTGTCTTCATTACCTGTAATACAATCTTGTTCTATTCCTATGACTGTAAATGTGCATGAAAAATAACAGCTGAGGAAACCCAGGTCCTCACCGACTGCTGGGAGACTCCAGAGACAGCAGAACATCAGCAGCTCATTACATTCTGACTAAAGCAGTCGACATGAAATATTCTATATGCATCATTAATTAGTGATGATGTTCAGTGTGTGGTCCAGGTGAGGTAAAGGTAGTTACATTAATGTACAGTGATGTTTGTCAGACTATAAACCTCTGTATGTCTGAGGACAAACGGCAGGTTTGTATGTAGAATGAAGGCTAGGCTGTTCTAATATTGAAAGTGTACACCCCATCCATCCCCGTTTATGAGGTAGATTCAGATAAAACAGCCACGTTCACCTCGGCAAGGATTGATAGTTTTTCAGTAATCTGTTTCTGAGAAGTTTTTGTCAATCCACTAATATAACTGAGAATAAGATAGTACAGTTCCTTTTGCAGTAGAACTTTTTTAGAGCCATTTTTTTTCTTTTTCAATGCCAAGTTTTATTTCCAATGACAACCTATGCTGTCTCTGTTTTAGCTCCACAGACTTTTAGCTGCTTGCGAGCTATGTTGAAGTTAACATTACCAATGTGAATGCTCCTTTTGCACATAGAAATGTTGTTAAAGAGCCAAATTAAATGTTATCATTACTGGTGTCACAAAAAAAATTAAAATAAATAATATTGCTAAATTGTATGTGTTGTCTTCCTTGGTCTGCATAACTTCATAACATCTTTAACAGATAGGCTTTAAGGAGTCTGTGGGCTTTCCATCACTGCAGCTATGTAAGCAAAATAATCACATATTCTCAAATGTGCGTCTGCCTAATGCACAAGCTGTCAACGGTCAACATTGATGCTTGGGTTTGCAGCTATGTCTTTGGCCTATAAAAGCTGCTGGAGAGATACAAGCAGCTGGCCTGTCCATCATGTCTGCAGAGTGGAGTCTGCACACTTACTCTGGCCAGTTGTTGCACAACAACATTAATTCAGTCAATGTCATTTTATCTATATAGCGCAAATTCACAATATATGTCATCTCACAGCACTTAAAACAGTGTAATCATCAGATATGTTGTTTTTAGCAAAATGCTGCCGATCAATTAACGTATCAGTACTTATGAACGGCATTTAGTATTGCAATACTTTTCTGGTATTGGTTGCAACATTAGTCAGTACACATTCTCAGCGCTTTGGTACTATCCACCTGTGCAAGGGGAGCTTGATTGGGTGACATTTTCTATTTGGGTGCCTCTAAACTAATGTGTTGACACCAGGCCAGCTGACAGCCTTCCCTGGGCCCAGGACAAGATGATATTAGGTGCCCCCCCTCGCCCCACTCACCCACATCTCCCCTTTTCTTTGCTCTTCCTCTCCTGTTCCTCTCCTCACCTGCTCCTCACCTTGCCTCCTCTTATTCTCCTCTATTCTGCTTTCTTTACATCTCTTT
>NW_007578188.1:395783-404439 GCF_000690725.1 Stegastes partitus
GTGACTCGCTCCCTCTCTCAGTTTCATCCGTGGTCTGACTCTGTCCCCCCTGGTGGACCAGCGGGTCTCTCCCGCTCCACCGTGACTCGCTCCCTCTCTCAGTTTCATCCGTGGTCTGACTCTGTCCCCCCTGGTGGACCAGCGGGTCTCTCCCGCTCCACCGTGACTCGCTCCCTCTCTCAGTTTCATCCGTGGTCTGACTCTGTCCCTCTGTTGCGGACCAGCGGGCCCCTTCCTCCTCATCTCTGTTACCTGACGGCAGGTGGATCTCTCGCCTCGGCCTCTGTCTCATCCTCTCTGACGGAGCCACTAAACTCGTCCGTTTCTGTCCAAAAAACCCTTGTTTTGTCAGGATTTTCATCATAGCTAATGGATACTAAGAGCTAGCCAAATAACGTTACAAGGCTGACAAACGTTGGCCCCGCTGTTTCTTACCTTTCTCTACGTTGACTTTACTAGTTCCAGCTTCGTGTCACCACCTTTTTTAAAGTATGTTTTAAGCAAATCTCTAAGGCCTCTATTTTTCTTCCTCTCTTTTTCTCTTCTTTTTCCTTTTCTGAGCACCAGACTTCTGCTGAGCGGACATTTTGGTGCTGAAGTGCAAAATCTGAACTTCCAATAAAAGGACATCAAATTTTGATCAGAGGCCAAACTATTTTATGTTGGAGGAGGGGGTGGAGGGCAATTCCAAAGATATTAAGGACAGTTCAGACGAAAACAAATTAAAACTTCTAACTCAAATATTGCACTGTTTCTTTCCATTAATAGCCCTTCTTTGGGGAAAAAAATACATAATTCAATGAGGGTCCAGTTCACACCAGCGCATGACGTCACACTTCACCCTTCATTAAATACAGTCTATGGATACTGGTAGTTATTTGGTGTGAACTATGTTTTTGTAGTTTTGCTGAGCCAAATTTTACAAAAAGAGGCCTATTTTAACTTAAAGTACTGGTCATACTAATATTAAAAGTAATTGTTAGAAAAGGGGCCTTAAGTCACTACTCTAAGTTTTAAAACACAACCTTGAAAATCACAACATCAAGCACATTTCAAAAATGAAGTAAAAAGAATTGGCAAACATATTGAATTCACCACTTAATGTTACCTGTACTCCTTTAGGAAAACCTCAATCATTAATGCATGCTGTCTCTTAAGATGAGGAGCTTGCAGTGTGGCCGCGATGCCTGTAAGACAGAAGGATTATATTACAGCAAGTGGATTTTTTTTGTTTAAATACTACGAATTGTGTATAGACAATATGGAAAATGGACGTTAATTGTTTTTAATCATGGACTCTATTATTGATTTTAAGAAAGAAAGAAAGAAAGAAAGAAAGAAAGAAAGAAAGAAAGAAAGAAACTCTACTGGGCATAATGCTTCACTAACTGCTTCTTGTGCCCCGTCATTGACTGATAGGCATATAGTCAATGCACAAAAAAAGGAATAGCTGGACAACCTAGCCTAGAAATGAAACAAAGCTGCAATGCACTTCTACCTCTTAAATAATCAGTTTCAGTTCACACTGCACCTGCTATAAGGAAGCCACTGTATCACAGTGTACATGGTATCCAGTAGTGAGCTGAGGCCGCATTTTGCACAATTTACACTTGTCTTGTAAATCTGTGTCTGCACAGTGTAGCAACTAATCCATCATTAACAGATACCCATGTGAAACATGGATTATGACGAATAGAACACCACACAATAATGGCAACTTGCCCAAAAACACATTAAGCCTGAAAGATTTTTTTTCCAAAGTATTTTTATCTATCTCCTCTATCCCTGTCCATAGATGCAAACCCATTCTAAAATTAGAATACACGTAAAATGTATGACACAAGGTGATGATAGTTACTGAGTGACATTGAGGCCTTCAGGCTTCCACTACACACTTAAAACTGCAACAAAGCAGCACTCAAGTATAAACAGAAAACCCCCTACACAAGATGACTTTTACAGCAAGAGAGATTATATGGTTAGACTACATGCACACTAATTAGCTGTCACTATAAAATTGTGTTTGAAAGGCAAACTTTTTCTGTCGAGACCAGCGTCTTAGCATAGTTTCAGAAACATCCTCGTCACAAAATAACACTTCTAGTAACACTATTACAACCCTTCACGTACAGGTGCAAACATGAAACAGATGCTTACTTGTAGAAAAACTCTGGAAGAACAGCAATGGTGAAAAGTAAGACCAGAGATTTCCTTAACTACTCAACAGCTGTTAGCAGTATAGACAAAGTCAGCAACGCCTGTAATTAATTATCTACATTTAAGTCACCACTAGTAGTCAAGGCTTATGTTGTTGTTTTTTTTCCCCCTTCTAGAAAACAGTCATGTGATAGTAGCGTGACAAATCAGAGAAGAACAGTTTAGATGCAGTCAGAAGGCTAACATGGCTGTCTGCGTTTCTGTTTCTTCTCACCACACAAAACCACAAATGCTAACTAGGTCTGCAACTTCCAAATCCTCTGTTTTGGGGTCCTAAAACTATGTAATAGTTTGGACATTAACTGTAAACTGCAACAGTTCATCACATTTTTACAGAGTTTATTAAATTCCTTCAGTCACCGCGTGAGCACACCTGTAAATGAGTCTGTGCCTGGAAGCAGACACATGAGAAACAAGTGTTGTTGTGCTGGGTTTGGAACAGTAACTTGGACAAAATATGCAATGTGAGGTTGTCACTTTGAACTCAAAAAAATCACAGCTAGGTCATTTTCCTGACATTGTGAGATTAAATGATTACTTTTCAAAAATCTGTATATTAAAATACTGGAGAGGTAGTTGTCAGCAAGAGACCTGCATCAGCCTACAGCTCTGTCAGCTGTCAAGCCTGTGGATGAGGAGGCCATGTTGAAAGAAAAAATGGCTGCCATAATTTTATGACTTATGTGAAGCAGCTACTTCCATTCAATAAAGCGTTATTTCTGAGAACATGTCGTCACAAAGACTTGGGCTGACCTAAATGATGCATGTGTATTACACACTCAATGGGAAAACACTTAGAATCCAAATGAATTTCAACTATACAGGCAGGAAGCCTACTAAGGCTTTTAAATGTGTCATAAAATAGACACATGAAGCTGAAACTGTCATTAAACTGACGAGGCTTTAGGTGAACACCTAGACTGTAGACAGGTAGGCTGCTCCAGGCCCACGCCATCTAGATGGGACAGATATAAATGAAGCTGGGGTATGACAGAAAAAGTTGCATCGTCTCAAAACTACAATTCCACATAAGCTCGGTAAGTTAACACGGCACAAGTCCACTACGACAGGAGGCACAACTGTGAAGCTCTACCTTTGGATTACAATTCGACATCTTAATTTTATTCACGTTTACTTTTCCGAGTGACTTGCTCCATAGTCGCTTAAGTTTAGGAAACGGGAGGGAACGCTGCATCAGTGGTAGAATGAAAGGCTGTGGACGGACACCGACAAAGAGTGTCCGCTGTCCGCTGATCAGCGCCGCTCGGAGCAGCCGTATGCGAGCCCTCCACTCTGTTAGTGTCTGTGGAGTTTAATAACCAGTCATTTTCCACCTAAATAAGCCCCCCACCCACGCGAAGATATTTAAAGTTATGGAAAATCAGTTATTCCTTACTATGAACTCGATGGAAGTTGAGGACGTGTCCCGTCAACGTCCGCCAACGTAAAAAGAAGGTGAGTGTGCAGGAAACACACAGCAGAAACATTTGCCTTCCTCCTCTCCTCTCTGTGGAACCACAGCGACGGCGGCCATGACAGTCCATCCGGGTACTGCTGCGCTCTTGACACTCATGGAGAAGCGGATGAATATGTATTGCTTGTCAAACTAGTGCCACAAGGGAGAGTTTCTGTCGTGGAAAATACCGCTCAAGCAACTTTTACTGAAGTCACAACAAACTGTGTTTTATGAGACGTCCTTAAGAAGCCGTCGGTGTTTTCGCAGCATGAGCCTCGTCATTCCTTGCCTGTGTTGCCTGTGTGTGTGTGTGTGTGTAGTAGTTGTTGTAGGTAGACGCAATGAGCAGCAATGGCGGATGCACGCCATTTCCTATTCACTGCCTTACATGTTCACCAAGATGCCTTTGTTGATCGCCATCATTGACTTCTGTCTACAAACCAAAATATTTAAATTCATCTCTTTCGCTTGTTCAAAACCCAGTTAAGTCCATCTTCTGTCTTTGTCTGTGCTTAGTTAAAAAAACATACACAATTTTTTTTAAATTTAAAAATTTTGAGTAAAACAAACAAACACAAGCAAAGCAGTAAAAAAAATATTAACTAGAAAACAGCTGTAAAAAAACAAATTGCAGTAACTATGTGTTAGTTCAATTCAATTCAATTTTATTTGTATAGTGCAGTTTACAGTACATGTTATCACACAGCGCTTAACAAAATAAGGTATAGACCTTACAAAAAGTTGAATGCTAATTGCAGCTGGTGCCACAGACTGGACTAAATAAAAGGTACCCTTTTTTCTCCATCCATCCATTTCTCCATCAGCTGTATCTGCTATATCCTGTAGAGTGGGAGGGGGCTGAACTGTAAACCAGCTGACACTGGGTGAGGGGGTGGGGGGTGGGGGGCTACATACTGGACTAACACATGACAAACAACCATGCACACTCATACTCACACCCACAACCAATTTAGAATCACCAATTTATCTACCATGCATGTATTTGGACTGTGGCAAGAAGCCAGAGCATCCGGAGAAAACACATGTAGACACAGTGAGACCATTCAAACTCCAGCCGACCAGCAGGTTCAAACAAAGAACCATGTTGCTGTGAGGTGAGAATGCTAACCACAGCCTCAAAGGAAAAGTCTAGGCTCTGTGACATCAGTACACTATGTGTTATTGCTGCCAACTTTCCCAGTACAGTGTTTCTATCTGACTAACTCTTTGCTAACAAAGTAATAATGAATTAAAACAGATCTGGATAAAGAAATCATAAATAAGGTGAAAAAATATAGAGAAGTCAGACATATACACACAATTGCTTGTGGTACCACTTTTCATAAAATTTCTTGAAGCATGGAAACTCATGTTACATCTTTCCCCCCAGTAATAGTATTATACACAAGTGGACAAAATTGTTGGTATCTCTCGGTTAATAATAGAAAAACCCACAATGGTCACAGAAATAACTTGAATCTGACAAAAGTAATAATATATAAAAAAATATATGAAAATAACCAATGAACATCAGACATTGCTTTTGAACCGTGGTTTAACAGAATTATTTTTAAAAAATAAACTCATGAAACTTGCCTGGACAAAAATGATGGTACCCTGAACTTAATATTTTGTTACACAACTTTTTGAGGCAATCACTGCAATCAAACGATTTCTATAACTGTCAATGAGACTTCTGCACCTCTCAGCAGATATTTTGGCCCACTCTTCATGAGCAGACAGCTCCAGTTGTCTAAGGCTTGAAGGGTGCCTTCTCCAGATGACATGTTTCAGCTCCTTCCACAGATGTTCAATAGGATTTAGATCAGGGCTCATTGAAGGCCACTTCAGAATAGTCCAATGTTGTCCTCTTAGCCATTCTTGAGTGTTTTTAGTTGTGTGTTTTGGGTCATTATCCTGTTGAAAGACCCATGACCTGCAACTGATACCAAGCTTTCTGACACTGGGCAGCACATTTCTCTCTGGAATATCTTGATAGTCTTGAGAGTTCATTGTACCCTGCACAGATTCAAAACACCCTGTGCCAAATGCAGCAAAGCAGCCCCAGAACAGAGCCTCCTCCGTGTTTCACAGTAGGGACAGTGTTCTTTTCTTGATATGCTTCATTTTTGCATCTGTGAACATAGAGCTGATGTGCCTTACCAAAAAGTTCCAGTTTTGTCTCATCTGTCCATAGGACATTCTCCTCTCCCAGAAGCTTTGTGGCCTGTCAACAGGCAGTTTGGCAAATTCCAGTCTGGCTTTTTTATTATTTGTTTTCAACAATGGTGTCCTCCTTGGTCGTCTCCCATGAAGTCCACTTTGGCTCAAACAACGACAGATGGTGCGATCTGACACTGATGTACCTTGACCTTGGAGTTCACCTTTAATGTCTTCAGAGGTTGTTCTGGGCTCTTTTGTTACCATTCGTATTATCTGTCTCTTCGATTTCTCACCAATTTTCCTCCTGCAGCCACGTCCAGGGAGGCTGGCTACAGTCCCATGGATCTTAAATTTCTGAATAGTATGTGCAACTGTAGTCACAGGAACATCAAGCTGCTTGGAGATGGTCTTATAGCCTTTACCTTTAACATGCTTGTCTATAATTTTCTTTCTAATCTCCTGAGACAACTTTGTCCTTCCTCTGGTCCATGTTTAGTGCGGTACACACTATGTCACCAAACAGCACAGTGTCTAATTTTAACCCTATAAATGGACCGATTGACTGATTACAAGTTTGTAGACACCTGTGATGCTAATTAGAGGACACACCTTGACTGAACATGTCCCTATGGTCACATTATTTTCAGTCTTTTTTAGGGGTACCATCATTTTTGTCCAGGCCTGTTTCATGAGGTTTTTTTTTTTTTTAATAATTCTGTTAAACCACAGTTAAAAAGCAATGTCTGATTTTCACTGTTTAATTTTCATTGAATTTTTTAAAATTTATTATTACTTTTGTCGGATTCAAGTTATTTCTGTGACCATTGTGGGTTTTTCTTTCATTTACCGAGGGGTACCAACAATTTTGTAAATCTTCCAGTTGGAACTGCTTTCAGAGTGGTTTCACCTGTCTTACCTGCTCAATGCATGTTCAAATATTGGCCATAAGTGCAATAAAAAAAATTTTGTATGTTGTATTGTTCTATCAAAGCAGGGTTTTACCATTGAAGACCATGTGCACACATCAGTGAGCCTACAACATTTCAGGACTCTAGCTACATTATTTCACAAGTTATGGCACTTCAAACATGGCTCCACATGTTGGCACAAAGAAAACGGCACAAAAATCAACATGACCCCACCCTTCTTTCAGAATGTTTAACTCAGGAACTAATGTTGACAATGACTCCAGATTTTACACACGGTCAACTCAATCAATATACACCGCTTTTAAAAAAATAATAATAAAAAATCTGTTAAATTGAAGATGTTTCAGCAATGGTTAGACAGGCAACTAGCTCTGAACTTTTGTCATGCAGGAGCAGGACACTGAACATTGTCAGGGACTCACACCCTCTTCATAAACTGTTTGAACTGCTGCCATCAGGCAAACGTTTCTGGAGCACAGAAGGAAGAACCTCCAGACTGCTGAACTGCTGATCAAGACATGCAAGCACTTCTTTATTTAATTGCTTTCAGTTTTTGGTTCCTGAAGAAACGCGCTCTCATCTTGTTTGTACTACTATTGTATGTACAGTAAAATAACAGTAAACTTGATATCATTAAGAGTTTGTTCTTCCGTGACCTCACACGTTGTGTGCAATCATAACCAATTTCCATGAAGATGTGTTGAAATTTCTCAAAATGGGTTGAAAATATTGAGAGCATAGAGAAGGCCGAAAAGATATGCCAGCACAGATAGAAGATCTGGGACATCCTCCAGGACAATGGTTTCCTCCAAAATCACGGCAATGGTCTGCACCACTGCAGATGAAGCTGTTGGAACACAGTCCTCCATAACAAAGAGTATGCCCACAGCCACTCCCCTGGTAGATTCATCTTCAGGATCAGACTCCTGTAAAACCAGAGCAGTGTTAAAAGGTGATTTGTAAGTCACATCCTTGACTAAGGTCAACTAAAGCAGAAGTTCCCAGACTAAGGGGCATGCAGGGGGATGCAATAATTTGTGAAGGGATTGCCCAGCCTTACCAGTACAAAGGTGAGTAATCCACAGTGTGTTGTGTCTTAGAATATGAGCTTCTGACAACATGATGCCAACAAATTGAAACACCACTTGGGCATTTCAGACTTTTATCAAATGGTGGCTCATAGGTCACATCTCACCCACCATGATCCAGCACACAAACTATTAAAAAATTAATTTAATGTGGAGAAGAAGAAAAATGTGTCATTGTAGTTATGATGTGTTGTATTTTTTTCTTCCTATAGTGAAATGTCCTTAAAAACAAATGATATTGGAGACATTTAGAGACATTTAGTGACTCAAATACACTGGATTATTATTAGCGAGTTTCAAACGCGACACTGCAGCTTTGTTACATTAATCACACACTGTAAAATAGAGTCAAAAGGAGTTAAATACAATTCATATTTGTTACAAACCGCAGTGTTTTGCTGTTATATTTCCAGAATTACAATTTTTTTTAACATCAGTTCTGAGCAAAACCTCCCCATTTTTGTCCTGAGATGGTGCATGTGTGGTGCGTTCATGTGCATCATGTAAACAACACTCTCGGGGGCATTCATCATCTCAGAAATTCAGGAATTTCTTCTAAACCAGCCACAAAGGTTGTTTAATTCAGTGAAGTTTGTTTTTCTTTTTGTTTTTTTTTCTTGATTGAATTTTATAGGCTATGACTGTCTGATTTCCTTCTGCTTTCCTGTTACTTTTGCAGTGAGTAATAGATGCAAAAATTATAATATTCTATTCATTTGTATATTGTATTATATATTGTATATGGGGCTGCAGGGTGGCGCAGTTGGTAGCACTGTTGCCTCGCAGCAAGAAGGTTGCCGGTT
>NW_007578188.1:404724-414764 GCF_000690725.1 Stegastes partitus
ATGGATGGATGGATGTTGTATATGTTTGTCAATTTCATTCAGTATTTTGTTCATTTTCTTGATTTGTTCATTTTTGTTCAAGAAGGGATTTTGAGGAAAAGATGACAAAAACAAAAGTAAAAATTTGGAAGATGAATGATTATGATTGTGGGGCTGCAAGGTGGCGCAGCTGGTTAGCACTCTTGCCTCGTAGCAAGAAGGTTGCCGGTCCACGTCCCGCTGGGGGCACCAGGATCTTTCTGCGTGGAGTTTGCATGTTCTCCCTGTGCAGCGTGGGTTCTCCGGCTTCCTCCCACAAGTCCAAAAACATGTTGAGGTTAATTATTCTAAATTGTCCATAGGTGTGAATGTGTGTGTTCTTGGTTGTCTGTCTGTGTAGCCCTGCAGTAGACTGGCAACCTGTCCAGGCTGTCCCCTGCCTTCGCCCTAAGTCGGCTGATATAGGCTCCAGCCCCCCCGCGACCCTAGTGAGGATAAAGTGGTATATAGATAATGGGTGGATAATGGATATTTCCAATCTATAAGTGACTTTTTTTCTATTACACACACTTACACATTGAAGTTTTCGATCTGAGTTAATTACAGTGCTTAAACAAATGAAAACCTGACAATCAAAGGAAATAAAAGCTGTGGGTGTGTGTTCAGGGGGGCCTTAAAATATTTTTACTGGCAAGAGGGGGGCCCTGTTGAAAAAGTTTGGGATCCACTGCACTAAAGTACTAACGCACACATCTCACAAAATCAAAGCACTGCCCTTTTGTGATATATAGTACTTACGAGACATTGCTCGAAAGGTTCTTTGGGCTTTCCACAGAAACACTGGAAGGCCTCAAAGTGCAACATCCTTGCAATGTCTGACAATGTTAGAAGTCTACAAAAAATACAAAGCTGTATTGAGATTTAAAAAGAAAAAGTTTGCAAACAAAAATTATTTCACAAGACCAATCGAAGTTACATGAACTTATAACACTATACCTCATCATCAAGTTTCTCCAAGAGATTTTCCATTTCCTTCCCAAAAGCTCCTTTTTGGGCACAGTACAGCCGGAGAAGTTTCGGTGTGTCCACTGCAGCTCTGATGTTCACAGCAATTCTTTGTTTGTGATGCAGAAAAACTCCTCACAGGTCTGCCAAAACATATCCAGGATATGTACACATCAGAACAATTACTAAGAATTCAAAATGATAAAGCAACATTTACACATACAAAAAATGCAAAGGGACACAAAATGGTAAACCCTTACCTGTTCTTTAAAGAACAAAACAGGCCATCTCTTCTGGATTTCCATCACCATGGTTTGCTCCTCCACTACCTCTCTTCTCCTTAGAGAGAACTTTTCCCAAACAAATGAATGATGTCTGCTTTTCGTTTTTTGTTAGCTGACACTTCACTGCAACCTGCCTCTCGCAGCTTTGCTCTGTAATTATTGAGCTTGTTCCGAATGCTAACCAGCCATCCTTCATAGCCTTTACCTTTACCAGGCTCTTTGAGGCAAGGATGCTTGAGTATCAGAGCTGAAGCAATGGATTCGAGTTCATCATGATCCAGATAGGCTTTGATGTCAAAAGCTACTTGGGCAATTTTGCTCAGAATTTGAATCTTCATGTCTCTTGATACATCAATGCCTATTTTGTTGTTTTCATATGACTCATTTCCCTTTCTGAAGAACAATAACTTCAGCATAGTCACTGTCTTCAAGTTCAAATGACCTGTAATGCTCAAAGTACCACACAGTCAGTCTTTTTGACAGGAAGGACACTTTACCACAACAGACTACAATGCTAAATATCTTGAAAAATTCTGGCTGTTCAAAGCTATGTCCTGCCATGATAATCATTTTTTTGAGCATATTCTGTTCCAAACAGCTGTACTTTACAGGAGATGGTGAAAAAGGTTTGCAGTCTAATGTTCTATTGATTTATAAGGTACAGATTACAAAGAATTTGTTCCAGCTTCCCCTGAACCAGTGCTAGCACAATTCTTGGAAATCTCAAAGCTCACATTCAAGTAATATTGCTAGACTGATGAACAGGTTTACCTGTTAGGAGGTGACTCCTAAGTTTATAGGAAGCGGACCCAAAAGGCAACAAGGGAGGCGGGTTACAATAATAAGCCCTCCTCAGCCACGACTGCGCCCAGCCTGAAATGACAACCACAACACAGCAGCCAAGCAAACACAGGAAGTAGTTTTAGCAAAATTAGAGTCCAAACGTCGAACCCCAACATTACCTTTGCAGTGAAATCTAGACAGATGTGTGTTCAGAGCTCAAGTTTTGAAGACAAACACAGGTGGAATGGACACAAGGTCAATGATGAGGTCTTCTGTGATACAGCTCGTAGTGTCTGATGAGGTATTCCTGGTTTGCAATTAAACTGCAGAACTTGCACTGCATGTGATCCTAATTTTCCAACCTAAAAAGAAGATACAGTAAACAACCCACTATAAGGAAAATACACTCTGTTATGCAAAAGAAATTCTTTATTCACATGTTACACTTGTTACACATTATTCTCAAATATTATCTAGCCACCCATATACAGTTGTGACTCAATAATCTGACACTAAATGTAAAACCTTCTTTTATGTCAAATAGCAAGGCTGTCATTGTCAAGACAGAGGTTGAGATACGAGGAGGGCTTGATGCTTGAAGGGTAATTTATTGCTAATATTTCTTGTTTATAGTTGTTAGAATAACTATAGTGTATAGTTAGAACACTACGTATTGCTGGATTTCATGCCTAATTGACCACTGCGCTTGTGCACGTTACAGGCTGTCGGAGTGCGCCCTTGGGTGGAAGTGGCCGGAACACACATGCCAGTTTAGAATAGCGGTCACAGTTCTGTTTCCACCATCGGTGGTGGCGGGGGAATGGCGGATACGCTTCACCGTTACCATCCGTGCTTACTTTCGTAAACACTCAGCACGCTCGCTGCGTGTGACATTGTTGTGTCCTCTTCTGCGCATGTGGGACACTTTTGGGTCGTATGACGTTCACACAGCAGATTGCATACAAGTCGCATTTAATTGGAAATGTAAACAAACTCGCAAAAAATCGGATTTCACAAAAAATCTAAATTGAGCATTAAGTCCTGCAGTCTGTACGTAGCCAATCTGTCAGATTGTTAAATCAGGTGATAAGGCATTATCCTTATTTGTGACATAAAATGTCATGTCGGAATCCAAGGCTGTCGGTATGTTAAGGCTATTTTCTATGGGTTCCGTTCGTTTTTCCTATAAACCTGTCAGATAGCTAGGTTTTCGGATTGTTAAGGGTCGGCTTATCGAGTCACGACTGTATATTGTAGTGTAATAACAGGCAGATATGCCGACACTGATTGTTACTCTTGGCAAACAATGTGTGGAACCTGTTTTTTACAAGTTGTTTAAATTAGGTGCTGCAGTGTGATGCAGCTCACTTGTTATACTTCAAAAGGAGATATGCCCATATTTGTTACTGCGTGTGTGCTTGGTTGCATGCTGGCACAATGGGAGGGAGAGACATGGAGTGAATTTATGTCATGTAGTTAACCATAACCCTGTCTTTCTTTGGGCACCAACCTGGCGTTTTACAGGCATTTTGCTGAAAAGCGGAAATAAAGGCTTTGACTGGCGTATATGCGCATGAGACGCCGCCAAAGCATGTGCATGACGACGTCGGTGCGGACAGCAGCATAGATTTAAATGAAGATGTAAATCTTGAGGGAACAGGCAGGTAACTTTGCTTGTTTAACTAGCACCATTAATTTAGCTACCTGCCAAGTAACCGAGTAGCCAATTTTTTATTTCTTTTTTTTGATGAACATCTTTTTATTTGTTTTTAGCAATGTTAAACATCACAACACAAACACAAACAAAACAAAACAAAACCAACCCCATCCCCTGCTATAACGGATCAGAGCATTAGCTTACATATCTTATGTGACAGATTTTTGTACAGTTTAGACAAATTAAAAAGTTTATCTGCCAACACATTTTCAAAGTAGGACAAAATGGCAGCCACTGAGGATAAAATTTCCCAATAGATCCCTTTGGTGTATGTCTAATTTTTTCCAAATCTATATGACCCATAACCTCTTTCACTCAATGACCATATGTTGGAGGACATGGATCTTTCCATTTGCACAATATTAGTCTTCTGACAAGACTCAGGTTTAGGATCCAAACGCAGGACTCAATAGTCGAAGTGAACAAAAATATTTATTCACAAAAATGTAAAATACAACTCAAAAACTCAGCGGATCTCTTCAGGTCGCTGGACAGAAAAAAACATGGCAAATAAAAAATAAAAAATCACAGTGAAGCTGGAGGGATAAATGTGTAACAAAAAAATCAGAGCAAAAGCTGGAGAACAAAGTATCAAAATACAAGAACAAGAAGCCATGATTACTTAACTTGGAGCTATGGACAGTCTAGACGGCACAGGAACAGTACATGATAATGACACACTGGCACAGGACAAAGGGAGACTCAAACACTAAATACACACGTGAGGTAAAGGGGAACAGCTGGACACAATTAGGGCAGAGGAAACAATCAGGAAGACAAGACGACAACAGGAAGTACAGCTAACAAAAATCACATGAAGACGAGACTACAAAATAAAAGCTGCTAGCAGAAGCAGGAAGACGAGACAGAAACAAGTTTAAATTGGCCCCAGAGTGAGCCATGACATCTTCGAGCTAACAACAAGCAAAAACCAATCATGCTAGTTTGACGTCTACTTAAGGGAGCATTCACAGAGACCACCCCAAATAAAGCAGTCAAAGGACAGGGGCGTACTGCTTTCCCATAAATGCTGGAAAAAGCCTTAAAGATGGCTTGCCAAAAACCAAAAAGGTGGAAAAAAAACGTGTGTATAAGCATTGCAGGAGTTTGTTTGCAGTGGTCACAAAAAGGATCCAGGTCCAGCTTGATCTTAGACAGCTTGTCTTTGGACCAGTGCAGACGTTGTACCACTTTAAACTGAACCATAGCATGTCAAAGTGAAATCGAAGAACAATGGATGTTCCATATGACCTGTCGCCAAACTGAGTCTGTTATGGATTCATTCAAATTGGATTCTCACGGTATGAAGTGAACAGAGTATAAATCCTACCCAAAATCTTTTTAGTGTCTGTCTGGCAGTCCAAGAGTTCATCCACCAGTGATTGAGGTGGACATAAAGGAAAGCACTCAGAATTAAACCTAACAAAATTTCTCAATTGCAGATATCTAAAAAAAAAAAAGAGTGACTTGGGAATATTGAATTTTTCCACCAACTGTTCAAAGGAACAGAACATATTATCTATATATAAATTACAAAGAATGTATTCCATTCCCATCCCAGATGTTAAAGGCCTTGTCGGTCACTGACAAAATAAACATGTGGTTCTTTGAGATGGGTGCTGTGAACATAATTTGGTCAACTTAAAAGACCGCCTGTACTGATTCCAAATCTTAACTGTATGAACTACTAGATTGAAAGAATATGATGAAAGGTAATTCAGAACAAAGCAATGCAGCAGGAGAGCCAGATATGATTGAGTTTCTCTCCAAAATTACCCAGCTCAGTACTGTAACATCTCTTCTTAACTAGTACAACACCGCTCCAATGTTAGCTGCCCAGTACATGAAGCTAGGGAGTGACATACCACCCAAATTGTGAGGTAGCTGTCGTATTTCCTTGCCCATTCTTGGATGCTTTTTATTCCATATAAAAGAAGATATCTGGCCATTTAAGTTAAAGAAAAGGGACTTTGAAAAAAAAAAATGGGTAGGCTTTGTAACAAGTAAAGAAATTTAGGCAAAATAATCATTTCAACCAAATTAATTCTTCCCTCCATGGAAAGAGGCAACAAGTCCCAACGGGCTATGTCCTGTTTAATATTTGATAACAATGGCAGATAGTTAGCCTTATGTAAGTCTTTACAATTACTTGTTACCCAAATGCCAAGGTATTTAAGCTTTTTAGAACTGCATTTAAAGGGGACTGTTTCAGAGACATTTCGTTCCAGTGGTGTTAAGGGCATAATATCGCTTTTCTGGAGATTGATCTTATATCCAGATATTTTCCCAAATTTGCCAAGCAAATCCAGCAAAGCAGGAATGCTGTGAGGGCTGTGGAATATTTGTGGTGTTTTTGGATTTTGTCTGTCTCTGTGCTTTGGTGGGTGTGTCTCTGTTTTCTCTGCAGGCTGGGCGGAGCCGATCAGGAAGGACACTCGCACGCTGGCAGCTGTGGCTAATCGGCTCATCAGCCGTGCCCTGCTCAAATACTGGCGTCTCACAGAAGATCGACACCAGATGATTGTGATACCTACCCTGTGGTACAGTCAGGCCGCTAGCTGCTACACCTCGTTGAGCATTTCCAGCATTTATTTGAAGTTCTCTAGTCTCAAGCTTATTGTATGTTTTCTCTGCCTGTCACCAGTGTCCCTCCTCGGCTCCAGCGCTCAGCACTCCTCCAGGCACACCAGCGTTTAGCACCCACGGGAACCCACAACCACGAGCACCTGCACCGGGAGAACCTTCACGAGAGTAACCACCCACGAGCACCGAACCCCGAGCACCGGACCTCCGCGCACCTTCCTGGTTTCCCTCTTCACGGCTCCCTCTCTGCACCAGGAAAACCCCCACGGACAACGGCACTCACGGGCACCGGATCTTCTCGCACCACCCTCGGGACCCTCTTTCACGGATCACGGCACAGAAGACCCCACTCCTCCCTCACCACGACTGACATCCCTGCACCAGATCCCATCACCTGGTTATTCCCCATTTTTGTTCCCCTCTTGTAAATAAAACCTTTCACTTCACCTTTTCCTCCTGTCTCCCTCTTTGTTGTGGATCTGCCCTCACAGTCACCGAGCACAACTCGTCACAGATGCTAGACGAAGGATTTAAAACAAACAAAAGCGTGTCATCAGCATAAAGAGAAATTTTATGCTCTGAGCCCATATGTTTTATTCCTTTAATGTCCAAATTTTGCCGTATGGCCAATGGTTCAATCGCAACCACAAATAGAAGTGGCAAGAGCGGACACCCCTTCCTTGTGCCTCGTTGTAACTGAGAGTATATGATCTACTTAAACATTTAAGACTACAGCACTGCAATAGACTACGTTACTCATGCCCATATCTTAAATGTCCATGCAATTTTAAGACACTAAATGCTTTGCACATACATTTAAGCAGAGTTCATTCTAAGCAAACTTGTCAGGAACTCCTGGAATTGAAAACATTTTGTTGTCCTTTGTGCAATTGTAGCAATCTGTCTACGGAAAGGGATTTTTTCATACATATTGGCATTCATTTTAAGAGTCATGAAACTGTCACCTGTATGTTTGGGGATTGTACTTTCAAAACAAATATCTACGGAACTTTTCACTCCCACAAGAACAGGAAACACAACCCTCATACATTAAGTGATTTTAAACCAGGTATAGTGACAACCAGAATTTCACAAGAATCATCTGACAGTGCAGAGGAAGATGCACTTAATCCAGATGACTCTGCAGTGGAATTAAACGGTGCATCTCCAAGTAATTATGTGGATATAAGCAAGACCCTGCCTGACATAATTGAGCAGAACTTTGCCGCAGCTTTACTCAAACTAGAACATTTTGCACATGTGCCCGGCATAAAACTTGATGAGTTTCTAGAGGAACTTCACTATTTGTTATGCTCAGCCACATGTCCTCTCTCTGTAAATATTATTGAAGCTGTGTTTCAGAAACATGGTTCCATACCAGACAAGTCAGTGATAAAAGAAGTAGCCACAGCCCTCTCCACGTCTCACCCCTTGCTAAAAGCTATAGAGAAGGGTGGCTCTTTGAGCACATCATATCTCCGAAACAAGTTTTACAGAGAGAACTTTAATGTCATTGAGCCCATTGAGTACATGCTCGATCGAAGGGAAAAGAAAAGCTTTCAGTATGTACCTTTATTGAAGAGCTTACAACAGCTCTTCAATAGGAAAGACATTGTGGATAAAGTTGTTGAAAACCACAGAGCACATCAGAGTCATGGGATAACTGGAGAACAGCGTACTTATAAATCATTTCAGGATGGCTCACACTTTAAGGGAAATGGTTTTCTTTCAGGGGGTGAGTTGAGAATCTTGCTAACTTTGTACGTAGATGATTTCGAGGTATGCAATCCTCTTGGTACTTCACGCAGGAGACACAAGCTCTGCGGTATCTACTGGACTCTGAGTAATTTGCCTCCAGGCTCACATTCAGCACTTTCCTCGATTTACTTGGCAATCTTGTGCAAATCTGACGACGTGAAAAAGTACGGTTATGACTATGTCTTGCATCCTCTTCTTCAAGATGTAAAAATCCTTGAGCAGGATGGAATTTTTGTTCCGTTGCTTGGTAAATGTGTTAAAGGCACAATTCAAGTTATTGTGGCAGATAACCTCGGTGCTCACAGTATAGCAGGTTTTAATGAAAGCTTTACTGGTGGAAACATCTGCCGATTCTGTACAGCAACACGAGCAGAGATCCAAACACGAGATGTGAGATCAGGTTCATTTGAACTGAGGACTAAAGAACTACATGACTCCCATGTAACTTCAGCACAGCAGAACAGTTCAAGCTGTTTTGGGGTGAAAAGACAGTGCGTAATCACTAAAAACCTTGCCCACTTTAGTGTTCTGACAGGTTATCCGCCAGATATCATGCATGATGTGTTTGAGGACATTGTACCTGTGGAGCTTGCAAAATGTTTGTCACTGCTGATATCCAAGAAGTATTTCAGCCTTGAGTTTCTAAACAAATCTATCCTTAGTTTTACCTACAAGTGGTCAGACAAGACTAACAGGCCTCACGTGATCCCACACACATTCTCAAAAACAATTGGGGGGAATGCTCATGAGAACTGGGCACTGATAAGACTTCTCCCATTCATCATTGGGCATCTGGTGCCGGAAAATGAAATGGCATGGCAAATTCTAATGGTTTTAAAAGATGTTGTAGAGCTGGTGGTTGCTCCAACACACACACAAGACTCCATTGCTTACCTTGAGTGCAAAATTTCAGAGCACCGCAAAAGATACCAAGAACTCTTTCCTAATGTGCAGCTTCTACCCAAACATCATTATTTGGAGCACTATCCTGCACTCATCAGGAAGTTTGGTCCTCTTGTTGGTCTCTGGACAATGCGATTTGAGGCTAAGCACAGTTTTTTTAAGCATGTCATTCGACACTCAAACTGCTTCAAAAACGTGCCCCTCTCGCTAGCTTTTAAGCATCAGCTCATGATTTCTTATCACATGAGAGCATCTAGGTTTGAAAAGCCTGTTCTTGAGATGACACATGTCTCAACAGTTCCTGTTGATGTTTTAAAAAAAGAAATTGTTGAGAATATTGCACAAACATTTCCTAGTATAAGAGAGTTACACATAACAAGATATGTGTCAACCAAAGGTGTAAGTTTCAAAAAGGGCATGATTATAGCTCATGGGTCTACAAGTGGACTTCCTGACTTTGGACAGATAGTTCACATTTTTGTTATTCAGGAAAGACTGTTTTTTATGGTTAAGAGACTTTGTGGGTGGTATAGTGAGCATTACAGAGCCTTTGAGCTCACAGCATGTCCAACCAAAGACATAGATCTGATTGAGCTTAGTGACCTAGCAGATGACTACCCTCTGGCAGACTACTTTGTTGGATCTCTCAGAATGGTGACATTAAAAAGACACATACATTTATAAGGTATGATGACATTCTGATTTAAAATTTCATGTTAATTGGACTGTCACTGCTCTCTTGGAATTAAAAAAAGGGCTGTAATGATTTCATGAGTTACAGATTAATCAAAAGAATGCTTAAACTAGCCTGAAAATGGATGAATTGGTGAAGAAAAATTGAATTAAAATATTAAATTAAATACAGTATTAAACTGGCAATATCATGAACTAGAGCAGGGGTGCCCAATCCTGGTCCTCGAGGGCCACTATCCTGCATGTTTTAGATGTTTCCCTCTTCCAACACACCTGATTCACATGATCAGGATCGTTATCAGGCTTCTGCAGAGCTTGATGATGAGATGATCATT
>NW_007578188.1:421671-452619 GCF_000690725.1 Stegastes partitus
TGGCAAGAGCGGACACCCCTGCCTTGTGCCTCGTTGTAACTGAGAGTAGGAGAATATATTATTGTTGGTACAGACAGCTGCCAATGGAGAAGCATAAAGCAGCCTTATCCATGACAGAAATTTAGAACCAAAACATATCCAAGGTTTCGAAAAGGTAGTCCCACGCCACCCTGTCAAAAGATTTTATGGCATCTAGAGAGATTGTCATATCCTTATCTTAATGACCGGGTGGAGAGGGGGGATACAAAATATTCCACAATCGGCATATGTTAAAAAAAGATTATCGATTTTTCACAAACCCTGTCAGGTGCAACAATAATGAGAGTCACCCTCTCAAGGCACTTTGCCAATACCTTTGTTAATACTTTAGCGTCTGTGTTTAAAAGTGACACTGGTCGATAGGTGTTGCAATTTAGGGGATTTTTATCCTTTTTGAGTAACAAAGTGATAACAGCTTGACACATGGACAATGGAAGTAGTGACATATTTGAGGATTCCATGAAGACTGACAGCAATATTGGAGAGAGGAAATCTGATTTTTTTTTTCAAAAAAATCAACCAGAAATCCATCTGGCCCCAGAGACTTGCCGCTCTGCATGTCCCTTATTGCCAAGCCTATCTCAGCTGCCGTGATGTCCGTCTTCAAGTCAGTGACCAAATCAGAGTTAACTACAGTGATATTAAGATCTTCGAAAAAAATTTCAAAATCTGAATCGTTTGCTGCAGAATCAGAGGAGTGCAGTGATTGGGAAAACTTCCTAAAACATGTATTAATATCTCCATTATCTGAACATTTAAAGCCTTGATTAATTGCTGGAATGGTTTGATAAGCAGACCTCTGACATAGCTGGTGTGCGAGCTGACATCTCATGACATGATATGGACATGATAAAGAACAATGATAACGTGCCAGTTTACAGTCCCACTGCTCCTCCCAACACCATGCAAAGGAGAAAATACTTTAAAATGTCAGGACAAATTGGTGAACCTGGACAGAAGGACAGACTTACTTTCTCCAGTTTAGCCCGCCAGATTGAGAATGGCTTCAGCAAAGGATGTTCTGAGTCAGACATAGTTGAGGCTGTTGTGAGAGCCATTTGACCCGGCCTGCAGCTGCGCAGCTATTTAGAAGGTAAAAGTGACTTGTCTCTGCCAACACTCCAGAGAATTCTGTGCTCGCAGTACCAGGAGAGGAATGCAACTGAGTTATACAAGCAACTCACTACAGAGGTGCAAAGCAAGAAAGACATTCCACAGAACTTTCTTATTAGGGCAATGGACTTAAGGCAGAAAATACTGTTTGCATCACAGGAAGCTGAGTCTAGCCTCAAGTAGGACCCTGCTTTAGCACAGAGCCTGTTCCTGCATACAGTCCTCACTGGTATACAAAATGATAATATTAAGACAGACCTACAGCCACACCTGCAGCAGACATCGATAGCTGATGAACTGCTGCTAGAACGCTTGAACACAGCATGTGCTAATGAGAAAGAGAGACAAGATAAAAAGAGACAGACTGTACCAAGACAAACCACTGTGCACGCAGTCAAGTCAAGCGACACCACAAAAAAAGACAAGAAGTGTCCACCTCGCCAAAGTACTGCAACAATACCACCAGACATTCTCTCTGATCTGAAAGAAATCAAAGCAGCCATAGTAATGTTAAAAGACCTAAAGGCAGAGGTGTCACAAATCAGAGAGTCGATGTACAGGACAGAAAACCCACCAAACCTACATCCATGTACCAGCAAAGATCCAGCATACGTCAACTAGCCACCCTATCTTCAGCCGCAACATGGGGAGCAGCGTTGGAGCAACGAGCGTGCAGCAACTAGCCACCTGCCTGATGAACGGGGGCAGAGGTACAACCCCAACCACCATCCACAGTTCACCGTGGGGACGGCCCAGTGCCAGCAAGCCTTCGCATCACAGCGCTATCCAGTGCCACGCCCACGACCAAGGTGCCGTCAGCGAGAAGAGTGCTGCCAGCATTGCTACCGGTGCAGGAGCAGTGAGCACTACTGCACCGGATGCAGGAGGTACATCCTATCCCACTCAACACAAAATAGGCCTTTAAACGGAGAGCGGTTGCCCCCGGGGGACAGGGAGTGACCAGCTCTTCCACCCAGTCCCAAAAATGCATGAGTTGTGGAGTTATAGGGGCACAGCAAAAGCTTCAAAGATGTTCAGTGTGTAAGACAGCACTTTACTGTTCTAGGAAGTGTCAGAGTAGTCACTGGCCAGGACATAAAGAAAATTGTAGGCCCTTTGCACCCGCTAAATCAGGAAAAACAACAAACACACTGTAAGACCGTGACAAGTCAAAAACAAAAATTTTGTGACACAGAGACATTCAACAGTTTCTGAACTGGTGGGAAAGAAGTGCCTCATTAACTGTTGCAGGGCAGTGAAACTCAGGCAGTCTGGGATACAGGGTCACAGATATCTGCAATTGATGAGGCCTGGAAAGCAGATAACCTCCCTAACACTAAGTTGAGACACATTACTGAAATAGTCGACCCAAATGATCCTATACAGATTGAGGCAGCCAATGGTAGTGAGATGACTTATGTGGGGTGGATAGAGGTAAAATTTCAGTTAGCTGCTGGGGCTGAAGAGTTTATTGTGCCCATGTTAGTCATCAGAGGTAACCAGCAACCCCACCCAATCATAGGTTTTAATGTCATTTAGCATATTGTCATAAATAGTCACGAAAATCAGTCAAATGATACCCACACAGAAAGACTACTAAGAACTGTTAAGATGGCCTTTCCCAACCTCAAGAAAAAGACTGTAAAAGCATTCATTCAAGCAGTGAGTTTAAGTCAAACTAGTGAATATTTAGTGAGAACAGCAGGTTCAAAAATGCTCATACCCAGTCACACAGCTGTCCAAGTGAACTGTGGAGTGCACCAAGCCTTTTAAATAGGACACCACACTAATCTTTGAGCCCAATGATAATCCACAGTGGCCTGAAGGACTACAATTTTGTGATACACTTGTTATGGTGAAAAAGTGCACACAATCAAACATTGTATTCTGTGTCCAAAATCCCACTGACCATGACACAATGTTAATTGGGAAAACAATCATTGGTACAGCACAATCTGTTACATCTGTGTACCCACTTAACACTGTCAATGACAAAGAGAAACGTGCTGAAGTAAACCAGATCCAGACCCAACACACAGGCGGAAAAGACACAGAGCCCTGGGTTCCCCCGGTTGATCTCAGTCAACTAAATGAAAATCAGAGACAGATAGTACGTGAGATGCTCAGGGAAGAGTCAAGCTCCTTCTCCAAATCAGGCAGTGATATACAGTAGGATACGTTGAGAAGCTCCAGTTAAAAATATCACTGAAAGCCTGTTGTACGTACTATATGTCAGTTCCTAAGCCATTGTATGAGGAGATGAAAGACTATTTGACCGATTTGATTGTACAGGAGTGGATTAAGTGATTATATTCATCTTGTGCTTCACCCATTGTTTGTGTAAGAAAGAAAGATGACTCTTTACGTTTATGTATAGACTATAGAGAGCTGAATCGGAAAACTCACCCTGACAGACAGCCGATTCCCAGGATTCAAGACATTCTTGATGGCCTTGGTGGTAACACAATGTTTTCACTGCTTTATCAAGGAAAAGCTTACCACCAAGGGTTTATGGCAAAGGACAGTAGACATCTGACAGCTTTTGTGACACCATGGGGGCTATATGAGTGGACTAGGATACCGTTTGGACTCATGAATGTGCTTGCAGCCTTTCAGTGCTGCACGGATTAGTGTTTGGAGGATATCCGAGATAAAATCTGTCCCTTATTTAGATGATACCCTCGTGTTCAGCAAAACATTTGAGGACCATGTCAGAGATGTAAGGACTGTTTTACAAAGGCTCAGGTAGCACAGGATCAAGTTGAAGTCGAGCAAGTGTGAGCTCTTCAAGAACGAAATTCGTTACCTGGGCCAGATTGTGTCAGCAGAAGGAAATAAAATGGATCCTGCTGACACCTGCATAGCTAGTCCATTGCATGAGTTCATCAAGCGCCCTGCTGAAAATCAAAACAAAGTCACGCAAAAAGAAAAATGCGAACATTGTACCATCACACACACAAATTGAATGGACTGATGCACACCAAGTGATTCTTGAAAAACTGATTGACTGTTTAGTGCAGCCACCTGTCCTGGCATACCCAGACTTTTCCCAACCATTTATTCTTCATACAGATGCGTCCAACAAGGGTTTTAGGGTTCGTTTTGTACCAGGGGCAAAATGGGAAGCTCCGTGTCATTGCGTACAGGTCACGGACACTGTCCACATCAGAGAGAAATAACCATCTGCATTCTGGTAAATTGGAATTCTTGGCCCTCAAGTGGGCGATCACAGAAAAGTTTAGGGATTATTTGTACTACGCCCCCTTCTTCACAGTTTTCAGTGACAATAATCCATAAACATATGTGTTGTTCACTGCAAAATTGAATGCCACAGGGAGCAGGTGGGTAGCTGAACAGGCTGACTTTACCTTTACCATCAAATACCACCCTGGCAAAGACAACATTGACGCTGATAGTTTGTCAAGGATGCCAGTAGATGTTGAGGAGCTAATGAAACAGTGTACTAAGGAAATGTCTTATGATGCTGTAGGAACAACTGCTCAAGCTGTGGAGATGCAGCCCAAGTCCACTGCATCTTGGTCATTGGGAATTGCTGTTAACTGCTGGTTGGGCACAACAACTGACTCAGTTGTTGCATTAACATCAGCACAGTTAAAACAGGACCAAACAAGTGACATTCACATGGGACCTGTTATGCAATGTAAACTGTCTGAAACAAAACCCAAGAGCCAACAACTAAAAAGACACAGTGCACAGAGTCATGTCCTCCTGCGTGAATGGGACAAACTACAAACGGATGAAAATGGAGTAATGTGGAGAAAAACAGCCCACAGGAGACAACTGGTACTGCCTGAAAAACACAAAATGACTGTGTTAAGAGAATTACACAATGAAATGGGGCATCAAGGCATTGACAGGACTGTATCACTGATTAGGGATCGCTTTTTCTAACCACACATGCAGCATGAAACTGAACAGTATGTGATAAGTTGTGCTTGTCTTAAACAGAAAAAGCCCAGCAGGGTGTCAAGGGCCCCACTTGTGAACATTGTTACAACTCATTCATTCGAATTGGTGTCAGTGGACTTCCTCCACCTAGACAAGTGCAGAGTTGGGTACGAGTATATATTGGTTATCATACATCATTTCACACGATTTCTACAGACGTACCCTACAACATTAAAATCTGGCAAAACTGGCTGGCAAAATATTTAACGATTTTGCTCTGAAATTTGGGTTTCCATCTCGCATTCACCACGATCAGGGGGGTGAATGTGAAAACCAGTTGTTCTCTCAGATTGTAGTGTCGCTGGATCCAGAACTACCCCGTATCACCCACAAGGGAACAAACAAGTAGAATGTTTCAACAGGACATTGTTGCAGATGCTCAAAACTCTCACGGACAAAGACAAAATGAACTGGAAAGAGTCTTTAAATAAGGTCACATTCGCTTATAACTGCACCAAAACAGAGGTAAGAAGGTTTTCTCCCTTCTAATTGCTGTATGGCCACTCCCCAAGACTACCCATTGACATGCTTTTTAACTTGCCTACTGAGATAGAGGGAGGTAGTCAGCCGGAATATGTTGAAAGGTGGATAAAAGGGATGCAGGAGGCATATTGTTACGGCCCCTGCCGTAAGAATTCGGCTTGTTATTTTTGTGAGAGAGTGAGACCTCCTCTTGTTTTCACATCTTTGTTTTGCTTTCATTCACGAGCAGTCCAGGATCGTCCCTTGGAACATCCGGAGGCTCGGGATTGGTCGAACAGGCACCCTCTTCCGGCCGGCAAGGGAGGGAGTCACCTTTTTGTGCTGGCAGAGCCTCGTGTACCTGAACCACATCTTCGGTCTTGTTTTGTGCGTCGTATTTAGACTTCTATTAACAGTGTGTGTTGGTGGCTTCACAGAATTTAGATTGTCTAGGATTTAAGATTAAGATTCTGATGTTAGTCAGAAGCAGTAGGGGTGGACTGCCAGTTTTGTTTGAATTCGTTTTTTCCTGTTTTTGCTTACTCTAGGGAGGGAGGCTAGCAAATGTATTGTGGTTTATTTCTGTTCCTCCAGGTTTTAGTTTAGAGGTTGGGTTCAATAGATAGTTTGTTTTGTTTGTTGTTTTGGCCTTTGTCCACCCTGAAGCCAGGCTTCTATTGTTCTGGGGTTTTTTTCTATTTTGTCATTGTTTTTTTTTGTGTAAAATTGTAGCGATATAAATTTTGGTGGCAATAAATTGCCTAATTTCACACAGTTTTTCTCTCCACGTGTCATTTTATGCTGCGTCCCTGAACCCCTAGAGTAGGGACGTAACACATATATTGCGAGGGAAAATGAGCACAAATCTGCTCAGAGAAACAAAAAGACATTTGATGTGAAAAGAAGAAGCCCTTTATTATATCCAGATGACTGTGTGCTCCTGCGGAACATGACTCCTTGAGGTGGCCCTGGAAAGTTAAGGAATCACTGGGAAGACCATGTCCATGTCGTAGTTAAACAAGTAGGCAAAGACATGCCAGTCTATGAGCTCAGACCAGAACAGGGCAAAGGCAAGACTAAAGTAGTGCATCGGAACCTGCTCTTACCCTGTGACTACCTGCCGCTTGAAACCAAAATGCCTGCCACTGTGAAACCGAAAAAAGACAATGTAGTACAGGCTCCTGTCAGAGAGGAATCAGAGGATGAAGATGACGACAAGAAACTTTACTTTCCATTGCCTAATGTCATCATTCACCCATCAGTACCAAAGACTGTATAAAAGATGGACGTAGCTACCGTGACGTCACCCGTTGGTTTCTGCACTGAGAAAATGAAGCCAGGGTTTTGCTACTTCCTGGTTGACCTCTTGGATTTTTGGAGCCACGCCCCTTGCCCCACAAAATTTTGACAATTTTTTAAAAATTCAGCATTGATTTATTTTCAGATTGGCCACCCGCTCTCTGGATTTGACTATGAAAACTAATAAGAAAAAAAATCCTGAGCTGTCGGAATGCAGTATTTCGTGATCTGTGATCACTTCTTTTCCAATTCAAGTCTATGGGAGCCAGGGCTTTTTGGAGCCAGCAACTAGCGGACGTAGTGATATTGCAGGTTTTTGACACTTCCGGGATGGCTTCATTTTTCAGGTCCAGTTGCTACGTCCATCTTTTATACAGTCTATGATCAGTACAGGAAAAGGACACTCCTGTGATAAGACACTGTGACCCAGACACAGATGATTCGACAGCACCTGCTCCACTCCAGCTTGAGGACGTCACTTGAGATGAGGATGAGCGGGCAGATGATGCTGGTGGTGCTGATGATGCTGAGGTGTCCTCTGTCGCCAGCAGAGCACGAGAGGATGAGATGGAAATAAGACCTCAGTATCCTCAGAGAGATCGTAGAGCACCAAAGGTGTTCAAATACGACACGCTTGGCACTCCATCATGTTATTATGTTGCCAGAGTACCACCATAAATCTTCCCCTTTTAAGGACTGTGACACTACCCCATAATGTCCCCAAAAAAGATTTTATTGATTGAGCAGACTTGGTAAGGGTCACCCTGCCAGATGCACTTCGATCTAAAGATGAAAACACACAATTAATATTTCTGTCAATTATAATACTGCATTGACATATAAGATAAGATAAGATATGCCTTTATTTATCTCACAAGGAGAAATTCACATCGTTGACAGCAGCTTTCAACAGACGTACACAGATACGACACAGGAAAAAACAAAAAATAAAAAATGTACATATATAAATATCAGATATTTGGAATCATTGAGAAAAACAGATTAAAGAAGTCACAATCAACCCAGATTGGTGCATAGATCAAGGCTAAAATGATAGGAAGTGTGAATAATTTCCCCACCATTATTGCAAAGCGCCTGGCAGAATCTGCCTGCACATCTGATACAGTGAAATTCACATGTCTGCCAATCATAATGGCTACCCCTCTTGATCTTGTTTGGAAGTTAGATTGGAACACCTGACCAGACCATTTTTTGCTCAGACTCATACTATCCACAGAACACACGTGTGTCTCCTGCAGAAAGGCAATGTCTGTATTGAGCTGTTTTAGATGTGATCGTTTTTTCCTATATTTTAAGGCCTCATTAAGAGATTTCACATTCCAACTTACATAGTTGACTGGACACCCCAGGGGATGCCTTATCACTGTCATGCTAGCCATTTCACAAGTATCTTAGGTGTTAGTTGTACACAAATCATATTCATTGCTCACATGCAGGCAAACAAAGTAGAAATCATCCAATAGCAAAGATTCAGCATAGCTAACCCCCTCTCCCATTTGAACCAGGAGACAAAAAATAACAACACAATTCAATTCTGAACAAGAAATTCACACATTGCTGTGCTTGTACTGAGCAACACTGCTTCAACCGCTTGGGCTCCGAGCAACCTCCAACTTAAATTAACATAATGATGATTCATATGAGCTTAATGAACATATAGCATGATAAGGTTCATTTTGTATACTATAATTATAGGTTTAAGGTTTTTTTTAAATTATTTTTTTAATCAGACAGTGAGTATTTTTTAGATAGGAGCTGTTTTTACCAGGCTGATAAAGACATGTCACCACAACCATCAGATGATGTTTCTGAGGAAGACTGAAGTGACAGTTGAAATATGTCAAAGTAAAAACAGCTCCTATCTAAAAAATACTCATTGATGGACAAAAATTCATGAAGTTATATTGTCTAGTCAACTGAGCAAAAAACAAAGATATGGATGTGACTATTTAGTGGACACCTGTTGCATATGCTAGTAAAGCAATAAAAAAAAAACACTGGAGATATTGATTATAATCAAACAGAAAGTAAACCCTCTTCAAAGTTTAAGAGTAGCTAGAAGGTGACTATACAACCTGAGAAGACTGTAGACAATAAGGGTCCAGCCCCACTGTCATTGTTTATTGTTTATGGAATGACTTTGTCCTTCACATATGCCATGGCAATGCCTGGATCAACAAACTCCAAGTCCCCCTCACCGTGCATAATACGGAGCCATGCCAGGAAAAGTAATCCATAGTGCACTCCTTTTCGGTCACGAAGAAGCCTCTTCACAGCTGTAAACGCTGCCCAAGCCTTGACCACGGTAGTAGTGTAGTCGGGAAGAATCGGAACTGGTGCTTCCATGATGTGCAGCGGGTGGGTACGAGCGCAACATAACACCTCTGCACAGTCTTGATAATAATGGAATTTGGCCACAATCACTCAGGGCCTTCTCCCTGGTTTCTTTTGACCAGGTGAGCTACGTAAATGTTCCACCAGCGGCTCCTTTTTGAGGTATTACAACATTTTGGCCACCGCCGCAGGTGCGCTGAGCTTCGACTCAGGAATTCCAAGAATGTGCAAGTTACATCTCCTCATTCGGCCTTCCATCTCATCACATTTCCCCTTCAGCCCCTTCATCTCAGCTTTCAACTTAGCCACTGTATCTCGTAGGGCGACAACCTCATCTGACCAAGCGAACAAGCCGTCCTCCAAGTTGTTAACTCTCACTTTTACTTTGTCTCCGTCTGCACAAAGCGCAACAGTGTTGTTGATTAATGTCATCTTCACTGCCTGTATTTCCACCTTAAGAGTGTTGAAATCCTTCGCAAGGGCCTCTTTCATCTCTTTCTTTATCACTGTTGAAATATCAGCTTTAAGGTCGAGAAGAACTTCTGCCTTCAGGTCCGCCATTGTATTGCTTTTGTTGGGCGAGGGAGGGGCTGCGTCAATGATGGACTTGGGTGAACTCTGGTCCGAGGCTGCGTTGGGCCTACCTCCAGCTGGTCCAGTGTATTTATATTTTTGACGGTTTGAAGCCATTTCAGTGTTTTCTGTGACGTCAAAATCACCAATATCCTGGGTGCCTGGATAACTCAGCAGATAGGGTGGGCGACCCATATACAGGGGCTATAATCCTCGATGCAGCGGCTGCAGTTCGATTCCAGCCAGCGGCTAGTTTGCTGCATGTCCTTCCCCCATGTTTCTCTGTCACTCTTTCACTGCCGACTATCATTAAAGGCGGAAAAGCCCAAAAATAAATCTTTAAAAAAAAAAAATCACCAATATCCAAACCTGAGCCAAATGAACCTCAGTATTGCTAAGACTGCTTAAGAAAATGCTCAATTAGGGAGGCTTCTCAGGAGCCCTGCTTAGACACGTCCTACTCCGTTGCCGCCATTGCAGATCTCCCCCAAGTAGTCAATTTACTCAAATTACATTTGTATATTTGTCACAGCAGTGAATGTGTATCATCAAGTCACTCGCTAATGCTACCATGGTGATTTGCATGCAAATTACTTACTTTCACAAGCCTGGCTGAAGGTCTTCCTCTGAAATAAGTCTTCTCTCCGTTGGAGCTGAGCTGTTGCAAGCTAAGCTGGAGAAAGCCTGAGGACTTGCCCTTCCTGTGTATTCTGGGAAACCCTGTTTTTTTCCAACTTTATTGTACCAACAACAAATTGCAAATTCAGCTCATTCACAGTTACATATTTAGACATAGTGAGGTGCACATTATTAGCCTGATGTGTATTTTTCTAGTTAAGTACAGCTATTTTAATTGTAATGTTCAAACAATTCAGAATACCAGCTCTGCTGAATAGAGCGTAGTTTTCTTTTTACAGTGTATAAGCTTAAATTTGGGTGCACCAACCCTCTAACAATGAATCAAGTTACAGTGCTGCTAAAAAGTATCAGTATCAGTATCATCTTTTCACTTTGTTGCAGCGGACAATTAAGAATCACCAATCATCCTCAGCATGGTTTTGGACTGTGAGAGGAAGCGGGAGAACCCGAAGAGAATCCATGCTGCATGGGTAGAACATGCAAACTCCAGTCCCAGGCCAAACTAAGGATCTTAAAATAAAAGAAGGCAGTCTGGCTGAATGATTGTTGTACCAAAATGTACTAAACACTGAACACTTCCAGAGCAGGCATGCTAGTGAACCTTCTGCAGCGCCACACTTGTCGCACTGAGGGGAAATTGTTTCAAATATTTTAGACAGCTTTACTTTAGAATAATGCAGCTTATGGATGACTTTAAATTGAATTAGTCTGTGTCTAGAATTGATTGAGCAGGATTTTATGCGGGATAACCCCTCCTCCCACAGTTCATTTGACAGTAGAATCCCCAGTTCCTCAGCCCAAGCCTCCCTGAGATGACTGGTACTCACCGATTGTCTAAAAGCAGAAAGAAAGCGAGAGATCAAATGCTTAGAGTTTGGGGGGAAAGCAATAATTCATTAATGTGACTTTTTGGCTTGGAGGGAAATTCTGAGATGACCTCATGTACAAAGCATCTATTTTGGAGGTATCGGTAGAAATGTGACTGAGGAACGTTGAATTTGGTTTGTAGCTGAGGGAAAGATGCAAACTTATTGTCAATATAGAGATCTCCAACACAACATATTCCCCATTTTCTCCAGTCTAAGAATACGCCATCCATCAGCCCTGACTTAAACAAATGATGTTAGTGATGCTATTGGTGTATGTAATGATATATCAGGAAGACCCATAGATTTTTTAATTTGGTTCAAAATCTTGAGGGAGTTTCTGGACAAAGTTGTGGCTGATTAATTTGTGTGAAGGCTGTGCTTTAGAGAAGAGAAGGGCTGGAAGAGAGGTTCCTGAAACAGACAGAGCTTCGATTTCTAACCAGAGTGGGGAATCAGAAGACCAGCCATGGTCAGGGAGGTCCTGATGCCAAAAAACCAGGGTCCTTGCATTTGCAGCCCAATAATACTGTTTAAATACAGGAAGACTGAGGCCGCCACTTTTCACATCTTTCTGCAGGTGGGGCTTGGATATGCGAGGAGGGTTATTTGCCCAAACAAAGGACAGCATAGTTGAATCAAGCTGCTGGTTCAAGAAAGACAATGGCAGCACAACAGGGAGGTTTTGAAGGAGGTACAGAAATCTTGGAAGTGTGACCATTTTTATTGCATTGATATGGCCAATCATAGAGAGTGGAGGCAACTTCCACTATCTTATATTCGCTTTTAATCCTTCTGCCATGTCTAAGAAATTCAATTTTAGTAACATTTTAGGGTTTCTGGAGATTTTTAGTTCAAGATAGGTTATGTAAGATACGTCTAGCAAGTTTATTTTGTCTACTCTTGAATTCTGTGACTCGTCTGTGACTACTGTCGTCAGGACACTTTACTATTGCAACAACACATCATCAGTAGGGTAAAACGAACCTGTCTCACGACGGTCTAAACCCAGCTCACATTCCGTATTAGTGGGTAAACAATCAGGACACTTTACGAACGGGCCAACATCATCACAGACGAGGAGGACAGACAGCAGGAGGAAAAGCACATTAAACAACCACTACAGCACTGCCAGTACCCCACATGGGCCATAAACAAGGGAAAACAACAGGTCAAAAACAAAGACAATAAACCGAAACAAAGGACATCCAGACACGCACAGACAGCCGACAGCACCTACACAGATGTGGTGACTGTTCCATATATCCGGGGGATAATAAAACCAATACAACGAGCAATAAGAAAACACAACATAAACACGGCCGTCAAACCCCACATCAAACTCCGACAGTTATTTGTCCATCCCAAGGACAAAATAGAAAACGACCAAAAATGCAACGTCATATATGAAATACCGTGCAAATCATGCAAATCCACGTACTTTGGGGAAACGGGAAGGAGTTTCAATATCAGAAAAAAGGAACATCAGAAGGAGTGTGAAAAGGTCACAACAGGACATCTCACAAGAACAGAAAAACAGAAAGCCAAACAGGAAAACTACAAATCAGCAATATCAGACCACTGCAAACGACAGAACCACATTATGGACTGGTACAACACAAGAATCATAGCATCTGAAAGCAATAAACATAAAAGGTTCATCAAGGAGGCCATCGAGATCAGAAGACGGGGAACAACGACGATCAACCGGGATGAAGGCACCTTTATGCTGTCACACACCTGGGACTCCCTCCTGCAGGCACAGGCAGGCGGCGGGGGGCGTGGCCAATCTGACAGAACTGACAGATCTGTCAGATTGGCCACGCCCATAAGAAACAACAAATAAATGACACATCACGGTGATCAGCTGACGCCTCTTAGGAAGACTGAAGTGCGAGTCGAAACATGTCAGGTGAAGAACCATCTCCCAAAATTTCTATTGTCTGAAAAGAAGAAACCTAAGCACTAGGTTATGTAAGATGTCACTAATTTAAATGGCAGAGATTTCAAGAAAGTAGGACTCATATTGTCTTTAAGAGGCATGAATTTACTTTTACTCCAATTGATTGTGTATCCTGAAAGTACGCTAAATGAGTTAATTAGGCGTAGGAGGTTGGGAACAGAAACAGATTAACAAATCATCAGCATATAAATTAACAAGGCACTCAACATTTCCAAATTTAACACCATGAATACCTGGCTGGCTTCGTATGTCTATTGCAAGAGGTTCTAGGGCGATGTCAAAAAGGAGGGGAGAGTGGGGGTCACCCTGCCTTACAACTCGCTGTAAGTTAAAGGGCTGAGATTTGTCCAGATTGGTGAGAATTGAAGAAACAGGGTCGGAGCAAATTACTTTAACCCACTCAATAAACCTTTCTCCAAAGCCAAACTGCCTCAAACATGAAAGGCCATTCAGTTTGATCAAATGCCTTTTGTGCATTGAGGGAAATGACAGCAGCCTGCAAATTCTTATCATAGTTAGAATATATTGTATTTAGGAGTAGACGAACATTACTAAATGAAAATCTTCCGGGGATAAATCCAGTCTGGTCAGGGTGTATAATTTTTGATATGCGTTTACCTAATTTTGTTGCCAGAACTTTTGTTATAACCTTTTGAACATAATTAAGGAGAGCAATGGGTCTGTAGCTAGCGGGGTTAGTTTCCTCTTTTCACACACGTTTGCTTCATAAAGGGAGTAAGGAAGTGTCTTGTTTTTAATTGAATCATTCACCATCCTTTACATCAGAGAGGTTATTTTATCCTTAAATGTCTTATAAAATTCATCGCCAAACCCATCTGGGTCGGCAGCCTTTCCCGAGGGAAAAGCCCGGATGGCAGTTTGAAGATCTGCTTCAGATAGAGGGGTGTCAATGTCGTCTCTAGAGGCTTCATGTAGTTGGGGGATATTTAAAGTGGCAAAGAATTTAAGAAAGTCTGATTCAGTAGAATGTACTGTGCTGGAGTACAGTTCCTTATAAAATTCTCGGAAGCAACGGTTAACCTCCTTTGGCTGAGTTAACAGATTACTTGATTTAGCTTTGATTTTATGAATTGCTTGTCTAGCACACTCCCCCCTTAGAAGAATAGAATAGAATAGAATAGAATAGAATAGAATAGAATAGAATAGAACAAAATACAATAGAATAGAATTGAATTGTCAGGGAATGGTGATTTTTGGGCCCTGTGTTTTTGTTCTCCTCCAGGCGTCCACCAGAGGGCGTCCTGGAGGAACTCATTGATTGATTCCCTGCAGGTGTGTGAGCTACACACCTGCAATTCATTTGAGTCGTCACCACCGGTACAAGAGGAGCTTTCACCAGTCACTCTTTGCCTGAGTGTTGCCCTACATGGCGACTTCTAGCCACCACCCGAGTGTTCCCTTCGTGTTCCTCCGAGTTTCCTCCGAGCCTCCCTTCGTGCATCCCTTCGTGCCTTTTTCTGAGTGTCAGCGAGACCACCTTTCCTTTGTTGAGGATTCTCCAGTGTTCCCGCTTCCCATCTGTGTCTCCACCTGCACCAAACCCGAGCCTTCTCCGTGGCTACCTGGACAATTTACTCCCTACCGGTAAACACCCCCGCCTCGTTTTCTTTCTCATCTTTACTACATCAATTTCCACAATAAACCTTATTTTTTGGATTCCATCTCTCCTGAGTGTCATTTCTGCATTTGGGTCAACCAGCCTAGTTATCCCGTGACAAGAATAGAATAGAACTTTATTGATCTCCTTTATTGGGAAATTTCTGCACCACCAACAGCAACACCAACACAACATTAGCAATCATAGTAATAATAATAACAATAACAATAATAATAATAACACCAACAATTATAACAATGGATACAGTAACAAAACTGCCAAAGTGCCTAAATATTCCATACAGTCCGGTGATAGAGCATGATGCTCTATTTCACCCCCATGTCCTCACTCCTCACCCCTCGCATGACAGTTTGATGGCTCGGGGAACAAAGGAGTTTTTGGTCCTGGTGGTTTTGCACCTGGGGAGGAGCATCCTGTCACTGAACTGGCTCCTCTGGGCAATGATGACAGTGTGCAGAGGGTGGCTCGCAAAGTCCATGATGGCCAGCAGCTTGTTCAGTGTCCTCCTCTCTGCCACTGTCACCAGGGAGTCCAGCTTCATGCCCACTGCAGAGCTGGCCTGCCTGATTAGTTTGTCCAGCCTCGATGCGTCCCTTTTTGATGTGCTGCTGCCCCAGCACACCACGGCGTAGAAAAGGACACTGGTGACCGCCAAATGGTAGAACATCCGCAGGAGTTTCCTGCAGATGTTGAACGACCGGAGCCTCCTCAGGAAGTACAGCCTGCTCTGTCCCTTCTTGTACAGTTAGTCTGTGTTGCATGTTCAGTCCAACTTGTTGTCCAGCCACAGCCCAAGGTACTTGTAGTTTTGTACAAGTTCAACCTCATGTGCCTCAATCAGAACTGGTCGTGGGCATGGTCCACATTTCCTGAAGTCTATGACCAGTTCCTTTGTCTTTGAGGCATTGAGCTGCAAGTGGTTTTCTCTGCACCAGACAACAAAGTCATCCACGTTAGAAACAAAAACGAGTTGATTGGCAAGTAACTTCTCTGGTTTATCCCAAAGTTCAAAGTTTTTCTCTTTGAGTTTTAGTAAAAGATTGCTTACACATTTACTGAGGATAGAATTATATTCATGTTTCAATTTCAAAACCTTATTGTAATCTGACTGGAAAAGGGAGGTTCTGTAGGACTCCTCTAAAGTTGAAAGCATTTTTTGTATTTCAGCAAGCCAATAATTAAGTTCACAATTTTTAGATGACTCAAATGAAATAATATGTTCTTTTAATACTGCCTTAAATGTTTCCCACAATATAGAGTCTGACACCTCCCCATTATCGTCAGTGGCAATAAAATCATCAATGCATACATTCATTGTTTCAATAAAAGACGATGTTGTAGGAGGAGAGGATTAAAGTGCCAATTGAACTTTAGTTTAGGCAGGATATTTTTTAGTTGGAGTGAGATGGGGCCATGGTTGGATATTATAATGTTGTGATAAGTGGAATTTGTACAGCTAGGCAATAGTTCAGAGGACATAAGGAAATAATCGATCCTTTTATATGACTTGTGTACGTGGGAGTAAAATGAGAAGACTTTGGTTGTAGGATGATGTAAACGCCAGATTTCAACCATTTTCCTTGCTTTGATTAAATCATTGAGAGTTTTCACTAAAGCTATAGTAGGTGGAGGTTTTGTTGACAATCTATATTGGGTCTAAATAGCAATTAAAATCACTTCTGATTATTACATTAGAGCAGGAAATTGGTATCATGTCAAAGACTTTAACTAAGAACTCGGGATTATCAGGAAGTGAGTTTGTATGAGCTGAAATCATGAGATATCTACCATATGGATCATCTATTGTAGAATCAAGGCAAAATGGAATATTTTCCTCTGAAGGATTGCAAAACCTCTGGCTTTGCTAGCAAAAGGCACTTGGCAGGTCTGAGATATCCAGTTTGCTCTTAGCCTGCGCCTTTCATTTGCAGTGATGTGAGTTTCCTGAAGGAAAATGACATCCTGCTCCTATGGCTCCGCCCCCCTCCGACGATTTTTGCGTCACTGGCTCCAAAAATCCAAGATGTCAACCAGGAAGTAGCAAAACCCTGGGGCTGTGTCCAAAATCACTCCCTATGCACCCCCTACATAGTGCACTATATAGGGTGCACGCCATTTTGTAGGGGTGTCCGAATGTTAAGTTACAAATGATGCACCCTATATAGTGCACTCAAAATATCCCACAATGCACCTTGAAAAGTAGTGTACAGCCGATGGTCACTAACCGAGCGACATGGACCATCCTGCATTGCGTGGAAGAAGAATGGCAGACGGACGGGAGCGCGAAAGCTTGTCGTACAAATGTGAGTAATTTCCCGTTTAAGTTGTAGTGTTGAATCTTGTTTTTCCTGTGTCGTAGCCATGTAATAAACTCCGAATTCGATGTGTTTGCGCTACTCTTATGTAGCAGAAATCATGGCTACTGAGCTTGCTAATGTTAGCTTAGCCTCCTCCATATAGTCGTTGCCGCTAAGTTTACACTGGATGAGTATATAATTTCTAAATGGTACATTGTAGAATTGCATGGGTTCACCACACAATCGATCATCAATTCATTTTCTCTAAAATTTATACTGATGTAAAGCTTTTAAGTATATGTATGTAAGTAAAGTATATGATTTACATCTTTTATTATAATTTATCATCTATTATATAAAAAAAAAAAAAACTGTTATGTGTGCAGGAGCTGAAGAAGCCACCGACAGGAAGTGGCACTGAGTCAGGAGAACCCATGGCTGGAACATGGAAGTTGTTCTCCCTCATGGATGAGGCGATAGGAGGGAGGCCATCCATTCGGCCTCCCTGCCTTATTGCCTCAGCCTGGGGGGAGAACCCTTCCACGTCTGGGGTGGGCTCATCTGATTCAGTGCCACCTGAGTGTCAGACTCTAGAGCCAGGGACAGAGTCAGAGGCAGAGTCAGGGGCAGAAGAGCCACGGTCGGCTAACAGGCAGCGGCATGACCCTGTCCTGGAGCTGCTGCCTGTTAGCCGACCGTGGCTCTTCTGCCCCTGACTCTGCCTCCTCTCAGAGGGCAGAGGAGAGGGCAGAAGAGAGGGCCAGGCGAGATGAGGAGAGGGAGGAGAGACTTTTGAATTTATTGGAAAGAATCATTGACAAAATGTAAAATAAAAAAATGAAAAAAAATTAACTGTTTGTTTGCAATATTAAAAAATGCAACTGTTTATTTAAAAAAAAAAGAACAAAAGAACATTGACTGATCAAAACAAATTTCTCCCAAGAAAATTTGAACACATGAACATTTCCTTAACTCTCAGATAAGTTCAAGAGATTTGAGGATAGACTACAGATTGAAGGCTGATTTGATAATCACTATTTACACTATTTGCAAAACCAATTTAAACTATTTACATGGATGAAAGTTTGATGACAATTTTGTGTTCCCTAATTGTAGTCGTGCTCATTGAGAGCATCAGGAATGCTGCTTGGTGCTGATAGAGCAGCAGCGATGCGTCCACGCAGCTGCTCACCACACTGCATGTCGGGCTGGAGGTGGCCACCTTCATCATCTGTCCCCATTTCCTCCTCCACAGGCTCAATTATATCTCTATCTCTGAGACAGAAGTTGTGCAAAATGGCACAACATGCAATTACCCTCACGGCGAAAACAGGATGAACTTCCAGAGCCTTGAAAAACACGGATCACCACCTGGTCTTCATGATGCCAAACGCCCATTCAATAACAGATCGAGCCTTTGCATGGTGTCTGTTGAACCTGGCTGCCACTGGATTTCTCACTGGCTCTCTGTATGGTGTGATGAGTGCAATTGGTTGTGATATACATGGGTATCCACTATCACCAAGAATACAGTACCCCTCAGGTGGGTACAATCTGCCGACATATAGTGGGCTGTTTTTAAGAACTCGAGCGTCATGGACAGAACCTGGGCAACCGACAAATATGTCCAGAAACTGACACTGGTGGTCACACACTGCTTGCATTTGAATTGAATAAAAAAGTTTTCTATTAAAATAGCACTGAGCATCAGCACTTGGTGGCTTGATTTTGACATGACAGCCATCAATGCTGCCTACAACCTTTTCAAATGCAGCTGATCCAGCCAGACGTTGAAAGCCAGCACCAACTCTTGGAAGCTTGTCTGCTGATGGAAAGCAGATGACCCTGTTTTTGAGTGCAATGACTTTGTCTGCAACCCTGTGAATGATGTCATTCACTGTAGAGCGTGGGATGCCAAACACTCTGGACACAACACGGTAGGAGGTTGCACTTGCGAGCCAAAAAAGAAATACCAGAACCTCTAATTCCTGACCCAAGCCATGGTCACATGGAGATCAGAGGATGTGAGTTAGGTGGCTTATTATGGGTCTGGAGAGGCGGAAGTCAGGCCGCAGGTCACTCTGGCCATCCAGGAACATGGCAATGAGTGGAACATGACTGTTGAATTCACAGTACTGAGATGATTGTGCATGCTGAAAATAAAAATATTCAAACTTATAACTTTCATTTTTTACATCAGTTCATGACACCGTTCTGTGTGCCTGTGCAGTCTGGTATAATAGTTTACTGTACAAGTTGTGAAAGCAAAGTGGTACCAGTGCTAATTTTTCCCAAGAGGGGCTGAAGTCTGAACCATAGGATATGTACAGTCTATGGTCCACACTGACAGTTCAGAGATAATTAATGTATGTATCTATTGTAAATAAACATGTAAAGACTACAATCATGTTAGTCTGTTCACTTACAAGTTGACGTCGTCTTGCCAGTTTAGCAAGAGCAATTCGTCTCAGTCTTCTCTGACGATTGATTCTGTTTCTTCTTCTTCTTATTAGAAGAATTTGTATGATTGTCAGAAGGAAAACTGAAAAAATGAGGATTGGTGGCATTTCCATAAATTTGTGATGACTATTTTTCAGTGAAAAAAAAGTGAATAGTGGTAAGTTGTCTTATCAAAGGAATGTCTCTTGTGTAGCTCGTTGAAATGATGAGTCATGAGTTATGACGTGAAAATATTAAAATTAAAAATAATAATTCATTTTATATTCAATGGAAGCAGAGTGATGTTTTTCAACACAAAGGTTTTTTTAAAGTATACTTTCATTTATTACTTTTGGAAAATACGCAGGTATATGAATTTATCACAGAAATGCCGGTCGGCTCACTACAACAGGAACCGAAACCGGCTCGGTGGCAGGACCTCAGCGACGCTCAGCGGCGGGACCGGGCGCTGGGGAGCGGCGAGGTGGAGGGCATGACACCTTGTGTAAATATTGTATACAGTATCAGCCTTGTGAATATTCCCTTATTGTAAATAAACTTTTGCTTTGCGGAACCTTTGTCTTAGTACCTGAACCATGACATTGTAAGCCAAATCTTAAAGTAGAGAGGGTGTCTGCCTCCCGAACCCAAACTGGGAGCTGACTCCATAAGAGAGGAGCCTGATAACTGAAGGCTCTGCCTCCCATTCTACTTCTGGAAACTCTGAAACCACAAGTAGACCTGCAGTCTGAGAGCGAAGGGATCTGTTAGGATGATACTGCACAATAAGGTCTTTAAGATAAGATGGAGCTGGTCATTAAGAGTTTCATGCTAGAAGCAGGATTTTAAATTCTATCCTGGATTTTACAGGGAGCCAATGTAGAGAAGTTAACACAGGAGAAATGATCTGTTACTGGTTCCTGTCAGACCCCTGGCTGCAGCATTTTGGATCAGCTGATGTTTTGAGAGCTATTGGAACATCCTGATAGTAAAGAATTACAATAGTCCAGTTTAGAAGTTATAAATGCATGGACTAGTTTCTCAGCATCACTCTGAGATAGGATGTGTTTGCTTTTTTTTTTACATTTTGTAGATCAAAAAAATTCCATCCTACAAACTTGCTTTGTATGTATGTTGAAGCACATGTCCTCGTCAAAAATAATTCCAAGGTTCTTTACAGTAGAACTGGAGGCCAAGGCAACGCCGTCTAGAGTAGCGATCTGGTTAGAAGTGTCACGGATCAGGTTTGGACCCAAGTGCAGACACACAGCAGGCGATACAAATTAAGTATTTTAACAAAGTTTATTTGGAATAATAAAGCAAACTGAAAATGCAGAATGAGGAAACTGAGCTCTGGGGGGAACTGAACAGGGAGTACCAAACCTAACGCAAAAGATGGTCGAAACTAGAAAAACACTAAAACAAAGCAAGACTAACCAAAGCACAAACTATAGAGTTAATAATATGAACAACCAATCGTAATAAACAAAACGGCTATACTCACTAACAAGGGAACTAACTACAAAGGGGGAAGGCAGGCAAGGTCGGGGTCTGGCAGGCCAGGTCGGCACAACGGAGGCTAGGGATCATCAGGACAGAGCTGGTGGCAGACACCAATTGCAGGAAACAGGGATGTGGATGGGAACTAGAGAATCCACGGTGGCGTGAAAAACTGCCAGTGTGTGGTGGCTGAGCAGTAGTGGCTGAACTGGGCAGGCAGGCAGGCAGGAAATGGGTTGATGGTTGGCTGGGAAACCGGTGAATGAAATGACGACCTGGCACAGAGTGAAGGAATGAGCTGGTTTTTAAAGGAGCTGTGGTGATTAGATTCAGGTAAGCTGATAGTCGCAGCTGTTTGTGATTGTGCTGACGAGTGCTGCTTGAGAGCTGACAAGCAGAGAGAGAGAGAGAGAGAGAGAGAGAGAGAGAGAGAGAGAGAGAGAGAGAGGCAGGAGCTGAGGCTCAGGCTGGGTGTTGTCTGCATAACAATGGAAATTTATGCAGTCCAATACCATGTTCCAGTCTCTGTAATAAGATGCTGTGATCCACTGTATCAAATGCAGTACTGACATCCAGTCGAACAAGTATAGAAACTAGTCCACTGTCTGAAGCTATAAGTAGATCATTAGTGACCTTCACCAGTGCTGTCTCTGTACTATAATGCATTCTAAAACCTGATTGAAACTCTTCAGACAAACTATTTCTATGCAGAAAATCACACAATTGGCGGCTGCAAGGTGGAGCAGTGGTTAGCACTGTTGCCTCGCAGCTAGAAGGTCACCAGTTTGCATCCTGGTGAGGACACCCCTGATCTTTCTGTGTGGAGTTTGCATTTTCTCCCCATGCAGCGTGGGTTCTCTCCGGGTTCTCCGGCTTCCTCCCACAGTCCAAAAACATGTTGAGGTTAACTGGTGATTCTAAATTGTCTGTAGGTGTGAATGTGAGTGTGCTTGGTTGTCTGTGTCTAAGCGTAGCCCTGTGATAGACTGGTTACCTGTCCAGGGTGTCCCCTGCCTTCACCCTGAGTCAGCTGGGATAGACTCCAGCCCCCATGACCCTAGTGAGGATTAAGTGGTGTATTGATAATGGATGGATAGTCACACAATCGGCTTGCAACAACTTTTTCAAGAATTTTAGAAATAAAAGGGGGGTTGAATAGTTTGCTAAAACACCTGGCTCTAGACTGGGCTTTTTGAGTAGTGGTTTTATTATAGCTACTTTAAAAGCCTCCAGTACATAGTTTGTCAATATAAAGAAATGGATGATATTTAATACTGCAGTATTTATAAGAAGAAAGATATCCTTGAACAGTCTAGCTGGGATTGGGGTAAGTATAAATCTGGTCCTATGGATGCATCCAGAGCAGGTGCACCTAATGACATGTTGATAATTCTTTGTCTAATATTCAAAACTTTATTAGTAAAGAAGGTCATAAAGTCTTCACTGCTGAGAGCTAAAGGAACACAAGGCTCCACAGAGCTGTGACTGTTTGTCAGCCTCGCTACAGTGCTGCTGAACAGGTTTATATAACGCTGTGACATTGGTTTACACATCACTAGGGTGACTGCTTTAACAGTACTGTATCAAGTTTTTTTGTCCAAGCGCAGTTGTGAACAATACAGAACACTAACATTCCTCAGTTAAGACTTCCCAATGTCATTTTTTTTCCTCCAACAAAGAAGTACATATGAAAACAAGTCTGGACAGTTTCTATAGTAATGATTCAATTTGGTTTGATGTGGCCCGTAGTTCTAAATGGATTGGAAGGCTCTTTATTCTTGTCCAGAGGACACAACAATTCTGCATTGTTTTTGTACATAAACTACTTTCCTGAGAAGTAACATTGAGCAAAGCAGAAAAAGCTTTCTTCCAGTTAGGCCTTACAGGTACCCTTTCCAGTTTATAAAAGATACCTCAGTAGCTTGTTTCCGAGTCCATATATCCTAGCTGAACAGTGGTCAGGTTATGTTTTCATGATGACCCTTTGCATGAATTCAAATGAGTACTTCATCTCAGAAGGGTACTCCAGATTCAGGCAGTAGATTAGTGTAGCGAAACCAGTGGCCACATCTCTTATGTCATGAAGAATGATCGTCTCCTCTACCACCACAGTCACGTTAAAGAGTTGCATTGGGAATGTATCGTGCAGAACGCCTTCATGTCCAATGAGAAGTCTGACACGCATTCCCTTCATTAAGATGTCCAGGGTTTCACCATGCACCTGAAACAATTGGACAAATTAAATCGGTATTTTGTTGCATGTAATTCCAAAAAAGAATGTTAGTTATAAGTTGACACTAAATTGGCAAAACTTGAAAACATGATTGAATATGCAAGAAGAAAAAAACATGTACCCATTCAACTAATAAAAGTGTACATTATTATATATTACTGAAATTCAATTGTGTATTGTTTTTTTGTTTTTTTTAGGAAAAAGTTTATCCCCTTTAGATAGACCAGTGACCCTGCTGCCTTTAAAAATTTCAGAGGGCCCATCGTTCTCTTTTCACATGATCTTAATTCTGACAATTGCTGAACCCATGAAACTTTAAGGATAACTTTGGGATTTTTGAACCTGGGCTGTTCATAGGGTTGTCCTGTGGTGCAACTGAATGACAGGAACCAAAATCAGGCTGATCCATGCTGTATTCAGTGAGTTTCATTTTTGCCTGAAACCAAAATTACGTTTGAACGGGGGACTTGTAGTTTATTTCTGAAGTCATGGCTGAATATTTAGACGATTCTGAATACTTAAATGTGGTATTTGAATTTGATTTGCGGATTCTCTCCATAATGTTATGAAATAACTACAATAATATGAGTAACAAAACAAACCTGAGTGGACTACCTACCTTAATGTTACTGAGAAGCAGGCTACAAGCGTGGAGAGCAAACAAAATTTAAACAAAACAAAAATAAAAACTGCCTGGAAGTGGTTAAAAATTGTGGTTGCATTAAAATGCACCTCATACTCACTGATGCATTTATTGTCTTTCAAAACTTTATCGATGACTGTCTTTATATTTCGATGAGCTAATTCTCCAATGTGAAAAAACTCATCAATTATTTTCTGTACTGCTGATATTGATACATGCAAAAGTGTTTGCATGTGGAGAAATAGAGATCCCAACTGATGTTGAATGGATCAAGTCCAGATTCAGCTTCAGATACAAGTATATCTTCAGTGTCTGAAACAAAATCCTCCTCTATTACAGGCAATAAAAAGTGTAAGGTGGAAGATTTATGATTGCAACTTCTATGAGCTGTGTAGTGGCTAAACCTAAACTTAAAACCACTAAGGGCCGCATAGACAGTGACAGTAGTCTGACGCGCTCTGCTGTAGTGCTGCCGGTGAAATTAACAGTCCAAACCAACATCGTCTTGAGTTGTATGGATTTATTTGCTCACCTCAATCCAATATTAAGTGTATTTACAAAGTTCACCAACAGAAGTAGCAGCTCCATTAGCGGGCTGCATACCGCCACATGATGCGGTCAAAAACTGTTTGCCCTCTTTTCCGTCTAGCAACACCTGTACCTGACAGAGGGGTCCTACCTTAAATGCATGCCCTTAATCCCTTAGAGTACCATATTTACATGGACAAATTAATAGACGTTTGCTATTTACATACATAAGATGCTCAAAGTCCTCTGATCTCGAGGCGCCGCAATAGCTCACCTGGTTGAGCTGGCTTCCCATGTACAGGACTACAGTCCCGATGTGGAGATCATGAGTTCGAGTCCCGCTCATTGCCCTTACATTGGTCTTTGTCTGTAAACATACTGAGCACACCAGCCCTTTTTGTCCTGGAGAACTTCCAAGATTTTTTACAGTGGCCAGGAACCTCGGGGCGCAGTATGATCCATTATAACCATGATGTCCCTGGGCTTCAGGTTCCTCTTTTTTTGGTTTCATTTTTACCTCTCCTGCAGCAGAGGCAAGTATTCTTGCACCCAACGTTTCCAGAATAGATCCAAGATGTACTGAACTTGCCTCTATCTCCTTTTTACATACAGGTCATGTGGCTCAAACAACCCAGGCGGTAAAGACAGTCTTTCTTTCGAAAGGAGAATATGGTTGGGAGAAAGCGGTTCCAGATCATTTGGATCATCCGACAGCTTGGTGACAGGTCAGTCATTTAGAATGGATTCAGCTTCACACATGACTGTATGAAGTCCATTTTCATCCAATCTCTGCTGTTTTAGAAATGATCAGAGAATTCTTTTCAACATACGGATTAAACGCTACCACACCAGGGTGTGAACCAGCTGGGGGACTGAAATGCCACTTCACTCCCTTCTGCTGCAGAAATCCTTGAATCGGTGTATGATTCAGAGATGTTAGCACTTCCCTTAGTTCTCTTTCTGCTAATATGAAATCAGTACCATTGTCCGATTGAATGTAAACAATCTGACCCCTCCTACAGATGACACGGTGCAGAGCATTGATACATGCATCTGTATCCAGAGCGGTAGCCACTTCCAAATTGACTGCTCTGCTTGCTAAACAGGTGAAAACCACGCCAAGCTGCTTAACTGTGCCTCGACCTCTCTTCACTTCCAGAGGACCGAAACATTTCATTCCCACATTTGTAAAAGGTGACTGATCAGGAAGAATTCTTTCCTTAGGCAAGTCTGCCATCTTTTGCTCACCCAATCTTCCATTATACCTCTTACAAAAGCAACACTCTGATATAATTTTTCTCACAGCTGAGTTGGTGCTTGTGATCCAATATTTTCTCCTCAGTGTAGATAGCATGTGGTTGTGACCTCTATGGCCAAGCTGTTTATGAATGTACCTGAGGCGAAGAGTGGCTACATGTTGATCTTTGGAAAGAATTAGTGGATGTTTAATTTCCTCAGGCAAAGAGCCTTTAGTCAGCCTCCCTCCCATTCTCAGGAGCCCATTATCTAAGTATGGATCCAACCAGTAAATATTACTCTGCCTGCTTACTGTCGCCTTTCCAGTTGACAAGGAAGCAATTTCCTGACCAAATCTTTCCAGCTGACAGTACTGAATGATGGCAAGTTCGGCATCCAATAGGTCGCCTGCCGACAAAGCTTGACTTCTTGGCCTGTCATCGAGTCTTTGCTTGCTGGCATCACAACTCTCAGACTGCTTCCCCATTCGACTCATTTTCAATAGAGTCTTTTAGCTTCAGGAGCCAGGCAACTGCCACTTTGAGTCTCATCCAGTCTGAAAAGTAGGCAATTAGCTGACTTGTGACATCAGGTGGATGTTCTGTCTTGACCACATTCACCGTGGCTTCTCGTTTGACCTCCACATCATCTGCTTCTAGTGCAGTATATACAACGTTAACAGGCCAGTCCTCTTCGGGCCTATCCAGAAACTAAGGGCCCACAATAGTTTTATTTATACATAAAGTCTTCAACCCTCACTCCTCTGGATGCATCATCTGCTGAGTTTTCCTTGGAGCCAATGTAGCTGGATCTGGCTGTAGCTGGCCCTGAGCAATGACGTAGCCTAGGAAACTGATTGAGGGGACGTGGAACTCGCACTTCTCTGGTTTCACACACAATTTATTTTCCAATAAACGTTGTAGCACCAGTCGGACATGCTGATGGTGTTCTTTTAAATAGCAAGAGAAAATGAGAATGTTATCAAGGTAAATGAATACAAAATGGTCTAGCATGTCCCGGAAAATGTCATTCATAAGGGCCTGAAAAACTGCAGGAGCATTAGTGAGACCAAAAGTCATGACAAGATACTCGAAATGTCCTAGTGGTGTATTGAAAGCGGTTTTCCACTCATCCCCCTCTGGTATTGTGACTAAATGACATGCATTTTGGAGATCTAACTTGGTGAAAACTTGTGCATGACATAGAGGCTCAAATGAAGGATCAATCAGAGGTAAAGAAGCAGTTCTTTACTGTAATGTCATTTAACCCTTGGTAGTCAATGCATGGACGAAGAGTGGTGTCTTTTTTCTCCACAAAGAAAAATCCGGCTCCCAGCAGGAATGAGGAGGGACGGATGATCCCAGCCGCCAGCGACTCGTTAATGTATGTCTCCATGACTGTTTTCTCCGGCAGGGATAGCTTGCAAAGCCTGCTGGATGGTACGGATGCTCCCGGATGGAGGTCGATAGCGCAGTCATAGGGGCGATGAGGAGGAAGAGAGCGGGCTCTCTCTTTGCTAAAAACCAGGGCAAGGTCATGATACTCGGGTGGAACTGATGGGAGGTCCGGAGGTGGCAACGGAGGCATCTCAGCCTTATCCGGGGATGCGGACCGAAGGCAGTGTGCATGGTAGGCCATGCTCCAGCTCGAGATAGAGAAGGTGGTCCAATCGAGCTGGGGGTTGTGCAGTTGCAAGCAGGGGAGTCCCAGAACAACCAGAGCTAAAGGAGAGGAGATGAGGTAGAACGGGATGTCCTCCCGATGGTTGCCTGAAAGGCAGCTGGGAAGTGAAAAGGGAGTGGTTTGGGGAGGAGTACTCACGGGAGGCTGGGGCGGCGATCCTGAGCTGGGGGTGGCCATGCCGTCTAGGCGAGATGCAATTCCCTGAACATTGTGCGTGAGGTTCTGAAGGGCGTCCGTTAGTCCTTGGAGGAGCTGGTTGTGTTTCCCCAACAGAATTCCTTGGGCATTCAGGGCCTCTTTTACGGTGCTGGGATTCGTGGGGTCCATCTTCTTGGCCAGATAATTCTGTGACGGCTCATGCTCTGTGGTTGTGAGGGCGGACCCAAAACGAAAACGGAGGCAGGAGAAAAGAGGTTAAGGGTTATTGGTTTTATTAACAAGGAGGGGAATGGTGGATAACCAGGTGAAGGGATCAAATGCAGGGATGCCAGTCGTGGTTGGTGTGGAGTGGGGTCGTCTGTGTCGAGGTCTGTGAAGAAGGGTTCCGAGGATGGTGCGAGGAGGTCCAGTGCTTGTGAGTGCTTTCTTCTGTGGAGGTTTTCCCGGTGCTGAGGGGGAGCCGTGGAGGGGGAGACCAAGGGCAGTGTGTAGTGGTCCGGTGCTTGGGGAGACAGTGCTCATGGGTGATCGTTCTCATGGAGGTTCTCCTGGTGAAGGTGCTCGTGACCGTGGGTTCCCGAAGTGAACGTTCCGTGGGTGCAGAAGCTGGTGTGCCAGGTAAATCGCTGAGTGCTGGAGCCGAGGAGGGACACTGGAGACAAGCAGAGAAAAACATACGATAAGCACGAAAACTAGAGAACATTAACTTAAGCTAGGAATGCTCAACGAAGTGTAGCAGCTAGCGGCCTGATTGTACCACTGGGGAGGTATCACAATCATCTGGCGCTGGAGTTCTGTGAGAAGCCCGTATTTGAACGGAGAGCATCCTTCCCCGATCGGCTCTGCCCAGCCTGCAGAGAAACAGAGAGGCACACCCACCAAAACACCAAGACAGAGAAAAAACCCCAAAATACCACAAATACTTCACAGCCTTCACAGACACGTCTCTTCTTCCTGCCGTGCTGGTTTATTAACAAATCATCTCAAATACAGCACACAAAACAATCTGCATGGCAATCGATAACCAAATTATTTCAAACACTGAATACACAACAGATTCAAGCATTTTTAGCAATTTCTCTCCTACGCCAGCACAGCGACACAGCAACGCCGATCGGGACCTCGCCAGCGGAGCTCATTCATTGTGTCATACCGACACAGCTTAGTCACAAATACCACAAAAACCAGTCTATCAATGCATAAACTCTTCATAAAACATCAGAGAGTGATTTTACCATTATACAATCTTACCATACCCAAAAAAGGGAAGATTTATGAGCAAGAATGCAGGGACATGTCTCTTCTTTCTGCCGTGCTGGTTTATTAACGAAGAAGAGACCGCCTGCCATCGAGCTCAAGGTCAGTGAGTTCCCCCTACTGGACTTGCTAGGCAACTGCATCACTAATGCTAAGTCAGCTGGTTACAGGAGCATTGCTACCAATCAACAAGTCCACATTAGCCTTTCAGGTGGGAATTCATACAGTTGACAAATATGGTCATCTTGCCAAGTCTTCCTCAGCCACAGTGTTATCTGTGCTTACAGGCATCTTCTTTTGTGTGAGAACCTCCGGAAGCTTGTAAAAGACAGTATCTCAATACCATACACTTCCATGCCTGTTAATGAGAAGGCTGGCACAACTCTTTCCTGTCCCATAGTTTGAAGGAGGAAGTGGGTTCTTCTTCCGGGCAGACTGAGTTTTTGCATGAGGTCCTTGGAACAGAAGGTAGCTGAACTTCCAGGATCCAAAAATGCATAGGTTTGTATTATCCGGTTTCCTTTTATTGATTTGACCTTTACAGGTAGGATAGACAGAAGGCAATCTTTTCATGCCCCTGTATGACCACAGGTTTTCTCCAATGTCGTGATCTCACCTGTTACTTGTTCTTTGGACTCCTTTATGTTGACTGTATCTCCTTTGTCAATGTGGAGCACACTGGGATGGGTTTTGCCACAAATCCTAAAGGACAAGCGCTTGTTGCAGTCCCGACTTCTGTGCCCAGCACCCAGACAGCCAAAGCAAAGCTCTCTCTCTCTTTTAGCCAACTTATCTTGTCTCTATAATTCTGCCTTTGAAATTGTTGACACACTTTCCAGCAGGTGTTTTTTTTTTTTAGTACAACAGAAACAAGGTGACTCCACTGTTGAGCTATGGGCAAGTACTGCCAGCTTGAAGTCGTCTTTCAAGGTGTCGACCGCTTCCACAGGAGCAATGGTGGTGGCAAATCTCTTCCCCTTATACCTGCTTAGTGGCTGTGATTTTTTCATAATCTTTGTGATGTTCCTGCTGCTGCATCATGAATATTAACAAATAGTGGGTCTGATAGTATTTCTACCTGTCTTTCAATGAATGAAACCACATCTTTGGAAAGAGCTCTGTTTTTGGATGTTTCCAATATGTCATGTGTCTTTGTTCTCCATTGCTCTCCCAGCTTGAATGGCAACTTAAACATTATGTTTCTCATGTTTGTTGGCATGTCCAATTCTTGCATATATTGCAACTCTTCCATGACGTTAGTACAGCCGCGCAGAAACAGAGAGGAGGCTTGTAAAGAATTGACATCTTCTGATTTTATTGGAGGCCAGGCGAAAGCCTTTTCATTGTATGCTGTTGCAATTTTGTACTCATTACCAAAGTGAGTTTGCAGTAGCTGCTTAGCTTGAGCATTGCCATGCTCAGGAGCCATATGCTGGCAGCTACGCACCTGTTCTTTTGGCTGTCCTCAAGTGAACTGCTCCAGGTAGTACAAACAGTCTAATTTGCTTGCTTTGTCCCTCAAATGCCCTTTTAAAGGAGACATATTGAAGAGGATCCCCATCAAATACCGGAATTTCTCTTGGTGGTAATGAAGATAAACACTGCTGATGGACAAGTGCTGCTGTTATTTCATTTTGCCTTTGCATTATTGTGTACGTTTGCAGGTGCACTTTCATCCACTGCTTGAACATTGTGCAGTGAGGGTTCCAAAGCTTGGGGTGGCGCTCTCGCTTCAGGTGTATCATATGATTTAGATTCCATTGTTCTGGCTGTCAGTTGCAATTCTGCCAGCAGAATGTGTGTTCCTCCGCCCTGGTCTACATTGCAGTTGCACTCGGCCTGCATTAAATTGCAGCTCGCTTGAAAAGTGCATTCCTCCACAGCTGGAAGTGGTCCACTGCTGTCTTCTCTATTGTTGCGTCAATAACTAAGTTGTAGTTAAAATGCTATGGCTTATGTAATTTAGAGAAGCGGTAGGCACCAGACTTCTTAGGTATCATAGCCTTACAATTGTTATTTTTGACTAACCCCAAAACTGTGATATTTCTTCAGCAGC
>NW_007578188.1:452684-460586 GCF_000690725.1 Stegastes partitus
CGTTTCTTTTTTCATGGTATAACTTACAGAAATAGTTAAATCAACACTGACTGTCCTGACAAAACTTACAAATAGTCAAGACAATTAATTACTTGAAGTTTAATTTTTTACACACTTATAAACTTGAGTTCATAATTCAAAACTTACCATGATAATTTGAGTTTAAAAAAAACAAACAAGTTTACAAAACCAAATGGGATCTCATGTTTTACAGTGTATACACTTGGGGTATGTGAGGTGTAGAACATAATAGTAGGCAATGAAGTATAAAGCTCCCTCTATGACCTCATCTTTTGGGAACGTAGTTACTGGCTCATCTCCCTCAGCCAGGAGGCAGTTGTATGGGCTCACTTGCAAACAATCAATGTTCACTGTAAATGGCATTAAATGTATCAATTTCAATCATTTCCTTTAACAAAGTACATGTAAATCATCTTAACCTTATTAACCAATGTATATCTAACACATTCACAGTTTTCGAAACACTTTTACTGTTGAGATATGGACATGTTTAGTTTTTTGTGCATGTTTTCTGTGATTGTGTCTTTTTGTGTGGACAGCTGGTTTTTGAGTTTCAGGCTGGGCGGGTCTGATTTGGAGGAGGACGCTCCCACTCTGGCACAGCTGCGGCGCATCATCCCAATCAGTGGGAGGAGAAGGCTGGCCAGGGGAATGCAGGCTTGAAGCAGGTGGAAGACTAGTGACAGGAGAAGGCTGACTGGGGGAATGCAGGCTGGAAACAGGTTGGAGACCAGTGGCAGGAGAAGACTGACTGGGGGAATGCAGGCTCCACCCCACCCTCCATTCACGTTTCTAATTGCTTTTCCGCATTCAGCAACACACCTGCTGAGAAACGCACTCTGGTAATCAGCAGCTCCACAGTCAGGAACATGAAGTTAGAGACACCAGCGTCCAGTTAAATGTATTCCTGGGGCCAGAGCGGGAAATGTTGAATCCTATTTAAAACTGCTGGTTTAGGGCTGTACTCCACCACAAGTCCAAAAACAAAGCAAAATTGTTTGAATTTGTGCAACAGCAATGGGCTGCTGTGACAGCAGAACTATGTCAGAAACTGGTGGAGAGCATGCCAAGACACATGACTGTTAACAGAAACAATGGTTATGCAATCAAGTACTAAATCCTGTGTGCATCCTGTGACTAAAACAGACAAAAGAACACATGGAATGCCTTAAAGCTGTTTTTGGCAGTAAAATGCCAGAGCTGTTGATGTAAGAACTTAAGTGATTTTGATTATTAACAAAACCATAGCTAGATATCAGCTCTTAAATTTAACTCTAACAAGCTGTTGTTATTATGTTTGTCCAAATGAATGTACCTTTAGTTTTACAAGGCATTAAAATGAACAAGAAATTGAAGAAATCAAGGGTGGTCTATATTTTTTTCCACAACTGTATCTTGTCATATACAGAGAGAGGCTTATTGGGTTTTCGCTTAAAATAGTGTAGAACCGGGAGCGCCAGTAAGCAGCATATGGAGTAGACATGTTTCTCCCCAGCTCCTCTCCATATTTTAAATTACACGGTCATTTATTTAATGTTCTGCTGGTTGGTCGCTTTTCTTTTTTGTCCTCATATTTGGATGTGGATTTAAGATTGTGACGGTTCGTGCTCAGTGACTGTGCGGGTGGACCCAAACGAAAAGGGAGACGGGGAGAAGGGTTAAAGGAAACAGGATTTATTCGGGAAGGTGGTGGAGTGATGGGCACCAGGAGGCAGAAACAAAGTCCAGTGAAGGGGTGCCGGTCGTGGGGAATAACCCGGTGGTGGGACCTGGTGCAGGGATGTCAGTCGTGGAGAGGGAGGAGTGGAGTCTTCGGTGTCGTGATCCGAGGAAGGGGGGTCCCGAGGGTGGTGCACGAAGAGCCGGTGCCTGAGAGTGCCTTGGTCCGTGGGGTTTTTCCAGAGAGTGCAGAGAGGGAGCCGTGACGAGGGAAACCGGGGTGGTGCGCAGGGGTCCGGTGCTCAGGGTTCGGTGCTCGTGGGGAGGTGCTCTCATGAAGGGTCTCCCGGTGAAGGTGTCCGTGGTCGTGAATTCCCGTGGGTGACAAACGCTGGAGTGCTTGGAGGTGTGCCGAGTCCTGGAGCCGAGGAGGAGAACTGGAAACAGGCAGAGAAACACATACCATAAACTCGAAGCTAGAGAACGTCAAGAATGCTAGGAATGTTCAGCACGGTGTAGCAGCTAGTGATGGGACGTACTGTGCCGAGGCTTCGGAGCGTGTGTCAAGAAATCCAGGAAGTCTTTTATGAAGCGCGTATCGAGGCTTGCTTCGTTACGGGCGAGTGACGTCACCGATGACGTCTGAAGCCTCGCTGGTTCAGGAAGTGGTTCGAATATTGGCGCGATTTATGACCATATAAAGCGCAATGGAGCCCCGAAAAATTTGCGCGTTAGTACACAATGGAAAAAATATTGTTTCTGAATAAAAATGAATAAAGCCACTATCTCCCCAGTATTCACAAGCACAATCATTGCCCCATCTTTCAAAAACACTGCAATAGTATGAACATAAATATCTCATGTCCTATTAGATTTATTTAAACATTGACTGAAATCACACTGGCAAGTTTTTTTTGTTTGTTTGTTTGTTTGTTTGTTTGTTTTTAAAAAAACATTTACAGACACCTATTATCATTATCCAGAAATTAATCAAAACAGATTAGATGAATGAATGAACCAACCACACAAAATTAAATTAAGGAGGTGTTTTTATTTCTGTCCTTAGCACTGATTATTCCCATGCTGACACTGTTGCAAGACAGCCAAGAGGCCATCACAAGTAGTTGAAATGACAATAAACTTTTTGACCAGTAGGGGGGCTTGTGTGCACATGAAGCCTCGAGAAATGAACCTTTTTTTGAACCAATTAGGTGGAACGCTTCAAGGCTTCATGAGGCTTCATCTGCCCATCACTAGTAGCAGCTAGTGGCCTGACTGTACCCCGAGGTAGGTATCACAATCCTCTGGCATCGGTCTTCTGTGAGACGCCAGTATTTAAGCAGGGCACGGCTGATGAGCCGATGAGCCACAGCTGCCAGCGTGCACGTGTCTCTCCTGATCGGCTCCGCCCAGCCTGCAGAAAACAGAGTCACACCCACCAAAACACAAAGACAGACAAAATCCCAAAAGCACAGTGAACACAGTCTAGGACCCTCACAGAGATGACTAAACCAAAAACAGACCGTGGAAAAAAGTTGGACAAAAGATCTAACGAGACCAAAGTTCAGCCACCATGTGAGCCAGCAGACCATCCTATGGCAGCCTCAGCAGCGCTAGCATCATGCGATGACCCTGATACTGAGGCTTCAAACATTCTTCTGGCAATATGGAGCATGAACAAAACGATGACTGAGAGATTTTACATGTTACAGGCCACTCTAGCATCCACCCAAGCATCTTTGGTGAGTCTGGGGAACCATATAACTGAAGTTGAAGAAGCTAACTCGGACTACGATCGCCGCCTGACATGTATGAAAATGTGCGTGGAGAATGAAGCGCTCTGCTCAAAAGTGATTGACCTTGAGGCTCGCTCCAGATGCCAGAATATTAAAATTGTTGGCTTACCAGAGAAGGTCAAGAACGGTAACCCAGTCGAATTCCTGATGAAGGTCATCCCTGAGCTGCTTGGCGTTAGCAACTCTCTGAAGCCGATGGCCGTGGACCGGGCACACCATCTTGGGCCACAACCGGCCGGGGAAAATCCCCGACCGCGTATAATGATCCACCACGTCCAAATGAAGGAGAAGAATCTACAGCTGTGCCACCAACAATCTTCCTGGATCTATATGGGCAAGACCATACATTTATTTCCTGACTTCCCGTCGGAGGTGATGAAGCAGCGCCAAACCTGCGACGATGTTCGTAAGAAGCTCAGAGATGCCGGCGCGAGGGTCGGTTTCATCTACCCGGTGTGGCCTCAAGTCTCTCTGGGCAAATCTGATAAGATATTCTCCTCACCGCGGGAAGTAGAAGCTTTTGCAGAGACACTGCTCTGAACATTGCATGTCCACTGGATGCTGGTATGTGGCTCTGAACTATTATGACCGCTAATGTTAATTTTTTATTTATTTTTTCGACATGGAGAGGAGGCGACGGGACCGGTGCCAGCGTAGTCACGTTATAGTTTATCTTTTCCTATGGTCCGGCAGCCTCTATGTGCTGTTTTAGGGAATGTGTGCCCGCTTTGTTTGGGAAGGTGGGTCGGGGGGAGGGGGGCAAGGTTCTCAGTGTTCTGGTTCGGACTCTGTTTTATTTTCTGTGTTCACGTATTGGGTGTTTTAAGGGTGTACACTGTCAACATTTTAATTGTATATGCATCCTAGTACCTCTCTAAGAGGTGGTGGCATTACTTTCACTAGCTGGAATGTTCGTGGTATGGGGCATGTACTGAAACGTGCAAACGTTTTCGCTCATTTAAAATCTCTATCTGCTGACATTGTATTTCTCCAGGAAACGCACATCAAACCCTCAAGGGCAAAGTGGCTCAGATGTAGCTGGGCCAATCAAATTTTCCAGTCCACATTCTCTAGCAAAGCCTGTGGTGTGGCAATCTTGATTCGCAAAACTATTCCATTCAGACATATTTCTACTGCGAGTGAGCCAAATGGTAGATATATCCTGGTAACAGGCCACATTTATTCTTTTTTCACGTTACACTTCTAAATGTATATGGCCCAAACTTTGACGACCCAAACTTCTTTAGTAAGACATTTAATTTACTGGCCACTCCCTCTGATACACACGTGACTATTGGTGGTGACTTTAATTGTGTACTTGATAACTTTTTGGATAGATCATCTCAAAGTAATCAGCCACCTTCTTCTGCCTCCACTGTCGTAAACAACCTGATGTCCTCCATGAACCTTGTTGACATCTGGAGACTTCAGCATCCGACAATAAGGGATTATTCATTTCTCTCTCAGAGACATAAATCTTACTCACGTATCGATTATTTCTTGTTAGATTCTAAATTGATATCAAATGCAATTTCAGCCACATATCACAATATTTTAATTTCAGATCATTCTCCAATGTCTTTGGTCCTTGACCTTAACCACAGAAAACAGCAGTATAACTGGCGCTTTTGCCCTTCTCTACTCTCTGACACAACATTTAATCAGTTCATTTCAACTAAGATTTCAGCGTTTCTGGAGGTCAATGATAACTTGGAGGTCACAGACTCCACTTTGTGGGAGGCCTTTAAGGCTGTGATCAGAGGACATATAATCTCTTTTGAAACCTCTGTGAAAAAAGAAAAGAAACAACGTCTTCTGGAGATTGAAAAAGAATCAACACATTTGGAAACTACTTATAAATATTCTCCAACACCTTCCACACTAGGGAATATTCTTAAACTGAAGTACGAATATAACACAATTTTATCAGACCAGATGCAGGACCAATTGATAAAATAAAACAGAAACATTTTGAACTGGCGGACAAGCCTCAGAAATTACTAGTTCGACAACTGCGAGGTTTACAAGCCAGCAGGTTCATACACAAAATCAGATCAAAATCTGGGAAAATGATAATTGATCCCAAGGGCATAAATGATCGCTTCAGAGAATTCTACCAGCAGTTATATACATCAAGAACAAAAGGTAATATCTCAGACTGGTTGGGACGTTTGGACCTCCCTAAATTGGGCGATGCAACATGTGCAACATTAAATGCAGGGCTCACTAAGCAAGAAATCCTAGATGCTATAAAATCATTCCCTAATGGTAAATGTGCCGGCCCAGATGGATTTGGCATAGATTTGTATAAAAAATATGCAGAGAAGTTAGCCCCTCTCTTGCTGAGGATGTACACTCACTCTTGTGAATCTCGAAAATTCCCAAACACTCTATATGAAGCCAACGTTTCTCTAATATTGAAAGAGGGCAGGGACGAGACAGACCCTGCATCTTACAGGCGAATTGCATTGCTGAACTCTGACATGAAAATTTTTACAAAACTCTTAGCAAACAGATTAAATAAACACATTGCCTCTATTATTCACGCTGATCAAACCGGTTTTATACCTAATAGATTTTCCTTTTCCAATGTCAGAAGGCTGATGAACATACTGTACCATGACTATGACAAGGATCAAAAGGTTGCTGCCCTCTGCCTGGACGCAGAGAACGCATTCGATCAGGTAGAATGGCCATATATGTGTAAGGTGTTGGAAGAATTTGGATTTGGCCCTCGGTTTGTTTCATGGATTAAGGTAATATATGCCCAACCCTCCATGTCCATTCTGACAAATCAAGAAAGGTCCGCTCCATTCTCCCTGCACAGAGGAACTCGCCAGGGTTGTCCCCTCAGCCCTCTGCTCTTTGCAATTGCCATTGAACCACTTGCTATCAGTATTAGACAACATCCTTCTCTTTAACGTATACAGCTCAGCAATTTGGACCACCACATCTCCCTGTACACAGACGATGTCATAATCCTTCTTTCGCAACCTGACCAGTCTGTCCCTATTCTGCTGGACCTCATAAAGTCATTTGGTGATATCTCTGGATACACAATCAATTGGCAAAAAAGTGAATTTATGTCTTTTGGTGCACATCTTGATGCTAAATTTTGGGGTAATCTTTTTAAAATCGTGGAAAAACTTAAGTATCTTGGGGTAGTTTTACCAAAAGACCCCAGGTTCATCTTCAAACCGAATTTTCATGAAAAGTTGGATAAGTTAAAAGGGGATATTGATAGATGGCGCACCCTCCCTCTTTCCATGATTGGTCGCATAAATGCTATCAAAATGATATCATTGCCAAGATCCCTCTCATTTTTCAAATCACTGGAGTCGGTAGTTATGCCTTTTATCTGGGGTTTCAAATCCCATAGGATATCAAAAATTGATTTATACAAACCAAGAGTTGGGAGGATTGGGGCTACCTTGCTTTCAGCATCATTTCTGGGCTGCAAATCTAAGGGCTCTTTTCTACTGGCAGGAAGGTTACAACCGGGAGGTTTCAGTGGATACTCCTGCTTGGGTCGCAATTGAAAAGAAAGACATAATAAGTAGTTCACTACCGGCACTCCTTTTCTCAACAACCAGCCGGCCCATAGTTAGAAAGGTGAACAACCGTATCGTCTCAAATTGTCTCACAATCTGGCTACAAATGAAGAAGTACTGTTAGTTACCAGATACCTTCATCCACACTCCAATCCATCTCAATCACGCATTCCCTCCATCACTTTCGGATGCAGCTTTTGACAGCTGGAGGCTAAAAGGCATAATCACCTTAAAAGATCTGTTCATTAACAAAAAACTTGCCAAACTAAGAGACAAGTTTTCCCTCCCATCAACACACTTCTTTAGATATTTACAAATCAGGAACTATGTCCGCCAAAGTATGCCTAATTATGAAAACCTCCCTAAGGGGAAAAAGATTTACTCACTCCTCCTCAACCCTGAAAGCTTGTTGGACTGTGATGTATTAGTGATGCAACAACGTGTACCGCTGCCCTTTGTACACCCAGTTTAGTTTGTGTTGTTGTGATTTTTGTTATCAGATTGTCTGTTTTTTGTTTGTTTGTTTGTTTGATTGTTTGTTTGGTTGGTTGGTTTTTCCCTCTTTTATCCTGTCATTCTTATACATATGTGAAAAACATTTAATAATAATACTGTTTAAAAAAAAATAGTGTAGAACCCTGTGACCTAAATGAATTATTGGATCTGAGTCATTTCCTTGATGTGAAATACTAGAACTGTGAACTATTTCCTATGTTCTGGTGGTTGTACCTGTTGTCTACCTGTTATTCTGTATTTGCTGTAGCTCCACAAAGGTTATGAGAACAGTTAATGCATTGATGGACAGCCATCTCTATTCACGTCAGGTCCCTCTCTGGTCCTATGACTGCTCAAACTTGTGCAATTCAGCCATAAAT
>NW_007578188.1:466811-469700 GCF_000690725.1 Stegastes partitus
CGAGCCCCACGGGGCCCCAAGGCTCGGCCACCAGACGCTCCCCGGCGAGCTCCCCCCCAGGCTTGGCTCCAGGGGGGTGCTCTGGTTTCCCTCTTCCGGGCGAGGTGGCAGCAGTCCATTTAATTCAATTCAATTCAATTTTATTTGTATAGCGCATATTTACAACAACAAGTCATCACATAGCGCTTCACAAAGGCAGAGACAGAAACATTTAGTGCTTTTCATTAGGGTCTTCTGAATCGCTCTTTTTGTCTGGTCCCTCCCCCAGAACCAATTTGCCTTGGGAGACCCTATCAGGGGCTAATGCCCCGGACAACATAGCTCCCAGGATCACAGGGACACTCAAACCCCTCCACCGCGGTAAGGTGGCGATTCATCGGGGGGTGATAGGAAAGTGATATTTCAAAACTTGAATCTGGGGATAGTGTTTTAGTAAGAAATGTCCCACTTCGGGGGTTAAGCACAAACTGGCTGATAAGTGGGAAACTAACATCCATGTTTTAGTAAAACGTGCTGGAGACCTCCCTGTTTATGTTGTTAAGCCAGAGGGCAAACAGGTTCCCATGCCAACATTACACCCCTGCGGTTTCCTTCCCGTACCAGCAGAGGTAGAGCCTTCCCCCACCTGAGCTTGGTAGTCGGCCTTGTACACACCAAACAGCAGGTGTTGAGAACACCGATGCTGCTGATTCAACTGACCTTGAAAGTGAGTTTCTCATTCCATAGGTTGATGATTCCCCATGTGAGAGCCTTACTAGGTTTACCACATTTCATGATTTTCCCATACCTGAAAGAGAGAAGGGAAAGCCTTACTTACCTAACACTGGAAAACAGGGCGTGGATCTTGCTGATGCCCACCCCTATTGCAGAGTAGTGTTAGCATGCAAGGAGATGTCCATGATATTTAAAGGGGGAGCGTGTAGCCCAGTAGAAATAGAGCTTCATACTTTTCTTATACTTTGATTTATATGTATATATTGTATTGTAAATCTTTTTTGTTTTATTTCTATTTGTATTATCTGTTTTATTTCACGGATTGGTTGTGACACTAAACACAAGTCATTTGGTGGATTTGGATGTATGTCAAGATCAATTTCATTTTATTGGATAATATTACGCAATGCCATTGGTGGAGGGAAGCTAGTTCCCACCATAGCTACGCATAATAAAGGCTAGATGTTTCGTCCGCGCTGTCGGCCAATGGAATCGCACGTCTGCACTGGCGGCCATCTTGCCACAGTCAGCTCGCTCACCCTTAATATTGAGTTGTAGTGGTGCATGTACTTTTTAAATAACCATAACTTGCTCAATTTTCTACTGATGTTCAAACGGTTTGGTTTGTTATAAACATCAGTGGTGGAGTTATAACACTGCACTCATGGATAATTATGTTACACTTTCAGTCAAATCACATATTTATTTCCCCCATTGGACCTCAGATAGGTGCAATGAATATACACACACACACAAGGTATCATGTCAAATCAATATATGAGCTACTAAAACTCAGCGTACAGAATGGCAACATGAGATATATGTATANCCGCCCGAGGGGCTCAGTGTCGTCCGTCGCCGGGCTCCAGCTCGGCCTCCAGCTCGGCCGCCCGAGGGTCTCCGTCTCGTCCGTCGCCGGCCTCCAGCTCGGCCTCCAGGTCGGCCGCCCGAGGGTCTCCGTCTCGTCCGTCGCCGGCCTCCAGGTCGGCCGCCCGAGGGTCTCCGTCTCGTCCATCGCCGGCCTCCAGGTCGGCCACCCGAGGGTCTCCGTCTCGTCCGTCGCCGGCCTCCTGCTCGCCTGCCCGACCGGCCTCCGGGCCGTCCTCCCGAGTGTGCCTCGTCACCAATCTGGTGATTGTTGCGTGGGGATTGGTCCGCTCCAGCTGCAACCTCCGGTCTGCTGGTATTTCAGCTCCAGCCAGACAATACTCCAGCGCCACGCCGTCAAATCATTCACCGGTTCTGCCATCGCCATAGACATCCAGTCACCTGCCGCTCTTATCCACCCGTCAGTCCGGACACCACTCCTGCACCGCCGGCTCCGTCTGCCCACCAGCACCAGCTCCATCCACCTCTCGCTCCCTTACGTCCGCTCCCAGTCTGTATGTCTCGTTAGTTTTTGTAACCTCCATTCAGTCAACCTGTTAGTACTTTCTGTTTTGCTTACCCCGCCTGCCTGTGCATAGCGCTAGAATACGTAGTTTAGTTTGCTAGTTTTGGTTCTCTAGCTAGACTCCTTGTTTAACACCCTTTGGTGTCCTCTTTTAGTTATTCTCTTTAGTCTAGTTTTGTTTTTTCCGTGCCTTTGGTTTTTGTTTTGTTCTGTCACTATAAACACAGTTGCTTTTCCAGCAACCTCTTTTAGTTCTGTACCAGCTTCTGTGTGTACAAATAAATTATTTATTGTTTAAACTACCTGTCTGCCATGTCATGTTCCCTCGCGCTTGAGCCTTCGAACCGCCCCATAACAATGAAACCCTGAAAGTCTGAAAGTGTTTACGATACTAGCTCGAAAACATTCATCATGTCTTCTCACTGATAATAAGAGCCACACCCAAACCGACACCTGCAGCTCTGCTGGGCGTGCCAGCTGACACGTCACCCACTGTGACCCGCCGGTTCCTAAGTGCCCAATCTCCAGAGGGGTTCCATCTTCACTGGAGGCGTCCAGACTGGATTCTGTTCCGAGTGTTTTCATGTTCATCGCCGGCATCTTGCCCAGCCTCGAAAGGTGCTCCACCGTCTCCCCAACCACCTGTGCCACCTCTGTAAGGGTTCCGTTTCTGCTGGCATCTTTCTCCCAGCCCTTGAAGAGGTTCTGCCTTCTAAACTGTTCCCACTGTCTGTCCTGCCTCCAAGCCATCCTCCCAAGAGGTCCACGAGGCTGGAGCAATC
>NW_007578188.1:477736-479493 GCF_000690725.1 Stegastes partitus
AACAACGCAGACAAAAAGCCACACAGATAACGAATCAAGCAAATCTTCTGAAAACTCTAGAGAAAAACAAAAAGTGCAAATAAAAAATCTCTATCCTGTGAAAGAAATTAAGGAAACCAGTGATGATGACAGTACTGATGATGACTGGGCTGAATACCCCAGGTCTCACAGTCAAAAAGATAAAGGAGAGTGGACTACTGTAAAAAGAGGTAGAATCAAGAAAAAGAAAAATCTAACAAACTTAGCTCCACTGATTACAATAGGAAGCGAGCTTGTTTACAAACCTTGGAGCCGAAGAGAACTCAAGGCAATAGTGGGAGACTTTCCTAAGGATGTTAGAAAGAATAAGCAAAAGTGGCTGGAAGAATGGGACTCAGTTTGTACAATATATAGACCTCACATGCCTGATATGATGCAACTACTAAAGCTTACTTTGCCTGTGGACATAAAAGAGAAAGTAATGGCTTCGTGTGAAATTTCAAATAACCCAGCAGAATTTGCAGAAATCCCACCTGAGAGAGCACAGTCATTTTACAGCATCATAGCCTTAGCAGTGGAAAAAGAAGTGGTACAACAAGCTGATTTCACTCCGCTCACAAAACTTAAGCAAATCAGAGATGAAAATCCACGGGAGTTCTATGGAAAAATGATAACAATAGCTAAAGAAAACTGTGGTTTGTCACAAACTCAGATTGATGGATTGCCACCAGGGTACATGCAACATATATTTGTGAATGCTCTTCTACCAAAGATAAAAGGTCAAGTACAGCTGACTGTTGGGTGGTCAGGAAAACAAATGGCTGAATTGGTTGAAATAGCTCAACATCATTGGGATAACACAGAACAAAAGGAACATAAGATGCAAGAATCGCTAATGTTTGCCCAAGTGTCTCACTACACAGGTGGAGCGTCAAGAGGGGGAAACTTTGGCAGAGGAGCCCTCGGGAGAGGGAGATGGGATCAGAGCCGCAGACCAGGAGGTCATTCACACCCTTTTCCTCACAGAAGAGTGGGAAACTGCTTCTATTGTGGGGAACCAAATCACTGGATAAGACAATGCCCATATTTATCATCACGACCAAAGCTAACCCTGCCTACGGCACCTCCATTAAAAAGTCAAGAGGAAGGCCAACAACCCCCACAGCCCAACTTATAGAGCTGTCAGGACAATGACCAAATTGAAACAGGTGTGATTCAAGCTCCACTAATTAAATTAGCAAAACAAATGAAGAAACCACGCTTAACAATAGATGTAAATGGTAAACCTGCTAAATTTCTGGTGGACACTGGAGCTTCACTTTCAGCGCTAAATGTAAATTCTGTCAATTTGAAAACATCAAAAAAGACAGTCAAGGCTGTTGGGGTTGGAGGCATTCCCATGCATTTACCTGTTTCTGAACCTACTCTAGTGTGCATAGGTCCTTTCACTGAGAACATGCCAAATTTCACAACTTCACACTCTTTTCTACTATCTGACACCACACCGGCAAACCTATTAGGAAGAGACTTGTTGTGTAAATTAAACTGCACCATTTACTGTACCCCAGAGGGCATTTTTTTTAGAAACCAACCAAGACAACACACCAGCGGTGCTTAATGCTCTGATAGAGATAAATCAAGTCACAGACAGAGAGAAAGGAGAATTGCATGACAGAATAGTTTCCAGTGTTCCTTCCTCAGTTTGGGCCTCCTCCTCTAATGATGTTGGACTGATCAGAGCAGCAGAACCAGTACAGATATTGTTAAAACCTGATGCA
>NW_007578188.1:480421-483221 GCF_000690725.1 Stegastes partitus
TCCCCCACAATTTTTTCAAGAACTTTAAGTCATGATCTGAAAGATGTCTCATTTCCAGGAGGCTCTACCTTGATACAATACGCAGATGATCTGCTTTTGGCCTCTCCCTCTGCCTCTGCCTGTGAGACTGACACTGTAATCCTACTCAAGGCCTTGGCCAACAAAGGTCACAAGGCCTCATTAAAGAAAGCTCAATTATGTAAAACTACTGTTCAATATTTGGGGCACATGCTAACAGGCTCTTCAAGAGTCCTTACTCCTTCAAGAGTAAAAGCTATATCAGAAATTCCAAAGCCCAGAAATATGTCACAAATGAAAACATTTTTAGGAATGACAGGTTATTGTAGACAATGGATTATGGATTATGCATCCCTTGTAGCACCACTCCAGGACATATCAAAACCTTCAACATGTACTCATCCCCTCACCTGGTCACAACAGGCAGATGAATCTTTTGAAAAGCTGAAACAAGCATTATTATCAGCACCAGCATTAGGGCTCCCAGATTATAACCAGCCTTTCACTCTTTTTGTTCATCAAAAATGTGGATTTGCGCAATCTGTTCTCACCCAAAAGCACAACTCCTCTTACAGACCAGTCGCTTACTTTTCTTTCAAACTAGATCCAGTCGAAAGAGGATTTCCACCATGTCTGAAAGCCGTTGCTGCAGCTGCACTTGCAGTCAGTAAATCTGCTGATATAGTTTTAGGGACTTCACTCACAGTTAGAATGCCACATGATGCACTCACCTTGATCACTAGAGAGGCACACCGACACGTAACAGGGAATAGAGAAGCAAAATTTGTACTAACACTCACTGCCCCACACATCACACTCAAAAGATGCTCTATCCTCAATCCGGCGACACTACTTCCTACTGAGGATGACGGTGATCCTCATAACTGTATGGATGTTATTGCATGCACATCTAAACCCCGTCCTGACCTTTCAGAAACTCCTCTAACTAACCCAGATCTCATTCTCTACACTGATGGATCAGCTTACAGGGAAAATGGAATGCCGTACGCAGGGTATGCAATTTGCGACAATTTTTCAATCATTGAAAGCGCTGCTCTGCCACCCTCCAGCTCCGCCCAAGTAGCTGAGCTATATGCATTGATGAGAGCCAGTACACTGTCTGAAGGTAAAACTGTCACTATCTACACAGATTCTAGATATGCTTTCGGGTGTGTGCATGACTTTGGTGTTTTATGGGCAAACCGAGGATTTATCACATCCTCTGGAACACCCGTTAAACATGGCAAACTAATTGATCAACTGTTACATGCATGTCAACTTCCTATATCCATTGCTGTTGTAAAATGTGAAGCTCATACCAAAGCAGATGACCCTGTTTCTAGAGGCAACGCTTTAGCTGACCATGCAGCAAAAGTGGCTGCGAAAATTGGTAATCCTGTTCAAGTAAAGCTCTGTCCCTCTATACCTGCTAACGACCTTGCCTCTCTTAATGATGTCGCTCTCATCCAAAAGAACGCTGATGTAGAAGAGCACAGGTTGTGGCATTCCCATGGATGTAAAAATGTAAATAATTTATGGATTCACAGTGACGGCCGCGCTGTGGCTCCCACCTCTCTGTACCCATGGTTAGCACGCATGTCACATGGTCCTTCACACGAAAGTAAAGGGGGTATGTGTGAAATAGTACTGAGAGACTGGTATGCTCCAGGATTCACCTCCTATGCACAAAAGTACTGTGAACAATGCCTGATATGTCAACAACACAATCCTGGAAAAACAGTACAAACAACACGGTCGACACATCCCCCTGCACTGGGACCTTTTGAAGCACTACAAATAGATTTCATCCATATGCCAAAATGTGATGGGTATGAAAATATTCTTGTATGTGTGGACATGTTCTCAAACTGGCCAGAGGCCTGGCCTTGCAGGAAGGCTGACGCCACCTCGGTTGCAAAATGCCTACTAAAAGATATCATTCCAAGATTTGGTATTCCACAAACCATCAACTCAGACAGAGGTACCCACTTTACGGGGCAAGTAATGACTGAACTTTGTAAGTCCCTAGGAATCAAGCAAAGACTACACTGTCCATATCACCCTCAGTCTGCAGGACTTGTCGAAAGACAAAATGGTATCTTGAAAAATAAACTGGCAAAAATTTGTGCAGAAACAGGTCTAAAATGGACAGCAATTTTGCCTTTGGCACTGATGTCAATGAGATAGACTCCTATCAGAAAACACAAACTCACACCGCATGAGATTATTACGGGTAGACCAATGACTATACCTAGTAATTCTGTACTGTGTATGAAAAAGATGGACCTCCATGCCATGGATGAATCAATGCTGTCATTTTGTTCTGCTCTAAACTCTGCTGTTCAACTCATTCACAGTCGGATAAAAGCTGTCCAGTCTTCCCCTAGTGACAAGCCGTGCCACAATATCCAACCAGGAGACTGGGTCTGCATCAAAGAGTTCCGAAGGAAGAACGCCTTGAAGCCCCGCTGGTCCAAACCCCAACACGTCCTGCTCACCACCAACACAGCAGTAAAGTGTGAAGGCCGTGTGACGTGGGTTCACGCCTCCCACTGCAAGAAAACACCTCCACCACCATGCACAAAAGATCAGCAGGAGGCTTCTCCAACACATGGACCTTCGTCCTTATCACCTGCGGTGTCGTAGAATGCTGGATGCACCCCAGCCTGCAGAGGATCAACGCAGGCACCAGAGGCCCAGAAGCAGAGGCAAGACACCTACAACTGACAGAGCAGCAGAGGATCAACGCAGGCACCGGAGGCCCAGAAGCAGAGGCAAGACA
>NW_007578189.1:0-14344 GCF_000690725.1 Stegastes partitus
TGTTTAGTTTTGGCCACTAGAGGGCGCTACAGTGCTCTAAAGACAGATTTATTACTGAATGATGTAATTATCCTGCAGGATGTTTTCAGTAGAGACAGAAGCAGCGTATAATCAGAATTCAAAAATATTTCCCGATATCTACAAAAAGAAAACCTTGACTTGTCAATGGAAATGTGTTCTTGACTTCTGAAAATGACAAAGCTGAGGATTTACTTTTCTTTATACTTCAGCTGAGCTCCACATGTTGTATTTTTACTGATGGATTATTTCAGATTTGTGGATATTTTATCTTAATCAGCGCATGTTTCCTGCTTCATTTTATCCACTTTCTCATACTGTGTCTGTTTGACATCACACTGAAATGTATTTCAGCTTCTAATGTGACTCAGGTAGATCGGAAACTTATGAACTTAATGTCTGAAACAATAATGTTGCTCCGGTGTCACTAGACGTAATTTGGTATTTTACAGAACCACTAGTAGACCTGCTGCTGCCGCCAACAGCTTTCTGTGCATCAGATTCTTTCCTTTGACTTGAACAAACACCTGCAGCTTCACAGCACAGCAGAAACCATAAATGCTTCTTTACATGAGGAGTGATTTCAACATTTACGCATGTGGTTCAACAACGACATGAAGTGAAATGAGGAGCAAACCTGAAATAACAAGAATTAAATTTCACAATGCTTATTGGACAGATACAATGATTAAATGGATGCCACCGTTCCCATTAATCCCATTATTACTCCATTATATGCATGTGACCAGTTGACACGTGTATGCTGTAGTTTTTATTTCTAAGTATTCTTTTTTCATTTTTTAAAAGAAAATCTTATAAAAAATAGTTAACAAAAAAAGTGGATTTTTTTTAGTTTTTATTTTTTAAAATCATCTTGAAGGACATTTTTTCAATGCTTGTTTAATTTACAAAGTTATTGATTGACTACGATCATTGCGTTCCCATTTACCACATTCGTACTTCATAAAAAAACGTTGGAGGACATTAAGAAACTCAAGACTAAACGAGAACTTTGTTGTCCCAAGAAGGACAACATCCTTTGACCAGGCAGCCTTCATGACAGAAGCACTATTTGGAGAAAATCTTTCCCATAAAGGTCTCTTATTGTGTCCCTTTTCAACAAAATGATGAAAGTCTACACGTAACCGCAGCGTGTCTTTAAATTTTTAAACTTGAAATACCACAAAGATGGCTGACACAGATGTGAACGAGTGTGTGACACCAGGAGTTTCTTTCACTTGTAACTTTTTCTCTGGAAAAAGCTGGAATACTTTTTTTGTTCAGTCGTGTCTCGTATAAATAATTTGCACTGTAGCTGCAGGTGTTGAACTTTATGGTGTTGAAGGCACTCGAGAAGTCAAAAAACATGACCCTCACTGTGCTGCCAGTGATCTCCAAGTGGGACAGTGATCTGTGCAGGAGGTAGATCACTACGTCGTCCACCACTGTAGGGGGTCCATCAGTGTGCTCAGCAGGTGCTTCAGGATGGTCCTCTCCTTGGTCTTCATCAGGTGAGAGGTCAGGGCAACAGGCCTGAAGTGGTTCGGCTCCCTGTGGCACCGTCTTCAGCACTGGGACCACACAGGAGGTCTTCCACAGGACCGGGACCTTCTCCAAACTCAGGCTCAGGTTGAACATGTGCATGACCCATGACCACCCCACAGAGCTGGTCAGCACAGTCCTTGATCTGGGGCTGATGCCATCAGGACATGGAGCCTTTCTCTCCTTGATCTTCTTCAGTTCCCTCCTCACCTGATCAGCAGAGGGGAGGATGATGACTGAGGGAGGGGAATGGGGGTCGGGGGTGGAGAGGGTCTTAGGAGGGGTGAGAGGGTGGTGGAGGACGACTGAGGTGAGGGGGAGTTGGCCTGAGAGGGTGTGAAGAGGGAGCAGGGTGGGAGAGGCAGAGGGGGAAGGGGGCAGAATCAAATCTGAAGACGAACAGATTCAGTTCATCTGCCCAGTCCTCGTCACCGCTGGTCTCTCCCTCCTCCATTTCCAAGAGCCGATCCTCCTGTAGTTCTCCTTCCTCTTCCTGATCTTCAGCTGGAGCTCCTTCTGCACTCTCCTCTTTATCCCCCAATCAAAAAACCCTCTTCTCATTCAGAAGGGCTTTGTCTCAGGGGTGACCCAGGCTTTGTTGGAAAACACAGCACCGTGGGGGGCACAGTGTCCTCCACACAGAACTTAATCTAATCTGTAATGCGATGGGCTGTTGATATCCTCACCGTGGGGGCTGCAGAGTGCTTTCCACCTCAGACCACACCTTCACAGACTTCTTTACAGGTGGTTGTTTATTCAGCATGGGGTTGTAGTCCGGGGACAGATGGACCAGGTTGTGATCTGAGCGACCAAGCGGGGGGAGGGGGGATGATGCATTCTTCAAGTTTGCATACAGTAATCCAAAGTACTATTGTCCCTGGTGTGGTCATTTACATACTGGTTGAAGGTGGGGAGGGCAGAGGACGGTGAAGCATGATTAAAACCCCCGAGATGGGGAGGAGGGCTCGGGGGTGCTGGGTCTGTAGCTGAGCGACGACGTTGTGGATCTTCTCTGCAGCTTCAGCAGAAACCACTGATGGAGGTTTAAACACAGTTATTACAGTAACATGTGATAGCGCTGGGATGTAGTATGAGCACATGCTAACAATCACTGGCATGATGAGAAAAATTTCAGGCTTTTTATCCTTAATAGTTCCTGCTGGAATCACCCAAGACAACACACTTTAACTACTTAATATGTTGGTTTGCTCCCTCTTATGTCAACGTGTTGTTTTATTAGCGTTTTTCTGGCTTATCTGAATAAAAGGCAGCAGTTGAAAATTAGCCTTTTTGCTAACTGACACATTTACAGTTAGCAAAAAAAAAAAAAAACAAAACTGAAAACCCTACAAAATATGAAATTATACAATATGTATATTTTTTACAATAAGAATCATAATAAAACCGTGTTTCTGTGATGTTTGAAAGTTATCGCACAAGAAGAATAACAATTAAATAAAAAAAATGTAGGGTCAGCTGTTAAGTTTGTTTTGCTGCTTGGGCAAAACAGTTCAGTTTTTTTTTTTCAGTTTTAATACAACTATGAAAATGTATATGTTCTAAATTGAAGGCATGATGAAAAGTGAAAATTTCAGACTTCCTGAGATTTATTTGTTCAAAAATGTGCTGAAACTGTATACAAACAATTTATTAATAGGGAGATGATTTGAGCAGGAGTAACCGAACATGACACACTTTTAACTACTTATATTTTTTGTTCAGTAGTGTCTCATGTTAAATGTTTGCATTGTAGCTACAAGTTTTGCACTTTTCTGCCCGTTTTAGTTTGCTTCCTGTTTTGCCAACGTGTTGTTTTATTACCGTTATCGTGGCTAATCTGGACAAAGAGCAGCAAATCAGCCGTTTAGCTAACTGACACGTTTACGATTAGCAAAAAAAATAAAAATAAAATAATATTTTTTTAATAGTTAGAATTAGAATAAAAACCGCGATTCTGCGATGTCTGAAAGTTCTTGCGCAATAAAACAAATAAAGCACGTTTAATAAATAAATTAAATCAGGCAGATGAATGGGCGGCGCGTGACGTCAGAGGTCAGCTGACTGGTTTGTTTTGCTGCGCGAGCTCGTCCGGATAAAAACACAGCAGAGGAAGAAGAAGCGACGACATTTAAAAAAAAAAAAAGAAAGAACGAACGAAAGCACCACCACTGCTGCTGCTGCTCCTCCGCTCCGGCTTCTGACGACGACCAGCCACGGACTCTGTTTTATAAAACCGTTATTTTTAAAAAGCTTTTTATCGACCGATACCTCCTCCTCTACCTCCGCTCCTCGTCCACTGCCAGCCGGCTGACTTTGACGCAGTATGCCTTCAGAAAAAACCTTCAAACAAAGAAGGACGTTCGGTACGTTTACCCGCCGCTTGGTTTTTTAACATTTGATTTTTTTAGTGTGTGTTATGCTTGAGGTTTTTAGCCGTTGGCCGAATCTCTCCGTGAACTGTGGCAAAGTGACAAACGGCGTTAATGTGAGCGGGTCAGGTAGCAGTTAGTCGTTATCCCAGTGGGGAGCATTAGCCTTCATTTTGTCAGCAGACTTCTGTTCACAGATTTGTTTCAGGACTTAACCCACACACACACACACACGGAGGCCCTGTGCTCGTTTAAACTTATTTAAAAGCTCCCTCTCTCTCACACACACAGAGAGATTAAGGCAGGAGACCGTGGAGGCCTGTTTTCTCTGTAGGTGTTTACTTGTATCAGAGCAGTGGCAGAAAAACAAAGTGGTGTCGAAATGCAGGGCAGAGAGAGCTGCAGGATTGGGGGATGGGACGGGCTGTGGAGGACAAGAGAGGAGTTCAGAAACACAACAAAATGCTTCCCAAAAAGGTGGACTTTTAGACTGTCTGTCTGTCTTTGTGCTCGGTGTGTAGGCCACAGCCTGCTGGTTTTCCAGCCCACATAAAGCTGAAGACGAGGCCTGCGAACACACTGCTTTGTGGTGTTTTTTCTCACAATACTGTAAACCAAATGCTGTTTAGTGCTACGAAAGTCTGCTCCAGTGCGTTTGGTTGATAAGTTTAGATGTTTTTATCAGTAATAACAGAGTTACTCACGGTGTCATTGATTATAACAACATCGCACACTTAATTTAAGCATATTTTAGGTCCAAAAAATTGTTAAGATGGTTGAAGATCTTGCAGAAAGTCATGTGTACAGAAGTCTTAATGACTGGTTTTGACAATAATGCAAACTAAAAGTGGTATAAATATGATTAAATTCAAAGATGTGGCACATTTAGGATCCTAAATGTATCGTCACAGTTTTAAAGCAGAAAGCATTCATGTTATATTCGATTATAACAACATTGTCTACTTAAATTTTGCACATTTTAAGACCAAACAATGGTGAACAAGGTTGAAGATTGTGCAGAAAGTCATGTGTACATAAGTTGTAATGACCTATTTCAACAGCAATGCAAACTAGAAGCGGTATAACATGATTAAACCGAAACATATGACACAGTTAGGATCTAAAGCTCACCATTACAGCTTTAGAACCAACAGTGTTCATGCTAAATTTGATTACAATACAATAAAGTTCACAAAATGGTTGACACGGTGGAGGATCTTGCAGAAAGTCATTTGTAATGATGCCTTAATAACTGATCCTTGACAGTAATGCAGACTAGCCAAGGTGTAATATGATTAAATCCAAAGACACAGATGTGCTGTATCTTTGGATTTTATCACATTACACCTCTGCCAATCTGTATTATTGTCAAGGACCAGTCATTACGTCATCTGTACACATCATTTTCTGCAATTTTTTAAAACCGTGTCAAACATATTATGGATTTAAAGTATGTAGAATTTAAGTGGGTTCTTAATATCATCATGGGAAACTTTGTTTTGTGTGATGAAAAGACCTGATCTTATCAACCAAATGAAGTGGAACAGAGTCTCGTAACACTAAACTGAATTGGCGCTGATTAGTTTTAAGCTTACAGTTTTAAAAAAACGAGTGTTAAACTCTTTATTTGATGCAATTCAATGAGGAGAAAGGAGTGAATTCATCAAGTGTATAAGTAAACATGAGGGCAGCTGTTATCTTGTGTCATGCATACCAGCCTGTTTGTTGTGCATTTTTTTCTAATTCTCTTCTTGTTCGATCTTGTGAACATGCGGAAAACTGCGCTGCGTGTAGGCTGTCGTTACGATGGGGGGAAAAATGAGAACATGTCGCCTGACTGCAAGCATGGAAATATATTTCCCAGTATGACTAAATGTAACTGACTTCTGGCTCGACGTCATGCTATTCCAAATTTACACAAGCAGACCACGTGAGGCGGCCTGCCAGGAGAAACATCCTGTCACGTGTGCTCAGCTGTGTTTGAGGGAAAGTCGAGCTTTTCAGACAAATTGATGTTTTGTGTTTTTAATTGGAACTCCCTCATGTGTCACCAGTTTGTCTTCACCAGCTGGGAGTCGTGTTGTTTTTATCTCGGTGTCGCTGCCCCGTGTCCACGCCATTATCTGAGTTGATGCACTTTTATCAATTTGCTACACGGCCTGTTTGACTCGACCGGCTCAGGGCGAGGAACGAAACTGCATAACGGTGTTGTTCTGTCATAAAGTGACTCAGGAAACCACAAGGAATCTTCCAGTTGTTGCCCGGCGGCTCTGACTAATTCCTGATTCATGACAGCACAGAAATATCTTCCTCTTTTTTTTTTTTATTTGATTGAAAAACCGATGACTCGAACATTGTTTTCTTCTTGTTCTGGTCATGAGAGATGGACACATTCAGAGTGCTTCATAGTCAGAAACAGGAATTAACAAGTAGTTTAACAATGACTCGTGTTTTTTCAAGTTTTTGCATTAAAGTGGCTCTCCCAGGAAAGTAAACATTTTGTCAGGGGCGCGTAATCACTTGATTTGATTAGACATTACGACAGTGAGCCAACAGTTTGTCTCCTGAGCAAACTCTGTGGCGGGTCATAAGACTGAATACCAAAGCTTCAACCGACTCTGAACACAACGCTTTCCAAATCTGTTGTTTTTCTCTCCAAGATCAAGCCAAGCGTGTTGGCGGAGTTTTGACCGTCAGACGCTGATGTTGTTGTTGTTGCTGTCGGTGCAAAGTGCAGCAGGCCTCAGGTGTTGTTGTGTGTTTTGGCCCACTTTCACCTGAGTCATGGAAAAGCGAGTGAATCAGGAGAGCTTATGTTTGGAGTCGTTAGCGTAGAGGAAGGAGAAGACGACTACAAAGACCAAGGCCCACCTGAGCACGATTTACAGTAAACACTGTGTTAGAAGTTCTAGGAACACCCTCAGAACCATTACTTCTTATTGTCTTCACTGTCTTTTTTTTTTTTTTTAGCAATTAATCAATCAATTGTGGGAAATGGTCGATCCCTAAGCCCATCCTTTGTTCACAGCTCAAAGATATTCAAATTACTGTCACAGAGGAGTAAAAGAAACCTGAAAACATTACAATTTAGGAAGCCGGACACTTCAAATGTTGACATATTTGTCTTAAAAATTTCCTAACTGATTGTCAGAAGAGTTGGGGATTTATTTATTAATCGACAACTAATCGATTAATCATGGCGGCACCAAAGGAAGCCAGATAATATTTAGATTTAAGAAGAGGGAAATTGATCATTTTATTTTTAAAATCATGAAAAATTACTCAGACTGATGAATCAAATGTCCAAATAGCTGATGATTAATTTTTTCGTTGACAACTGATTGATCAATCATCAAAGCTCTAAACCCCCCAGAAAATATTAGAAGTTAAGAAGATGGAAATTAAAAGTCTTGATGGTTAATTTATTAGTTGACAAGTAATCGAGTAATTAATTCAGCTCTTAAAGAAAACAGGAAAAAATAGAAAGAGTTATGCAGGTGGAAACTTAAACTTTAGAATTAAAAAAAAAAAGAAGAAAAAAGAATTTATCAGTCACCAAAATAGTTGACAATTAATAATTAAAGCTAGAAGAAACCATAAAAAAAATCAAATTTAAGAGGCCAGAAACTGAGAATTAAAAGCTATAAGTTCCTCACACTGATCGATTGATTGTCAGAATAGTTGGTGATTCAGTTTTATCAGTTGACGAGTAATCAATTAATCAATCCAGTAAATTTGAAATTTATGGTGGAAACCAGGAATTTTAACATTTTTATTTCTTTAAAAAAAATCACCTCCGCTGATTAATCAATTGTCAAAATAGCTGCAGATTCATTTACTTGTTGAAAGATTGATTAATTGCATTTCTAAAACAAACCAAAAATATTTAAATTTAACTGCGAATTTGACTTTTTTTTTCATAAAACACTCTCTATACTGATTAATCGACTGATAAATAAGAAAAATATTTAAATTAAGAAGCTGCAATCACAGAACTTTTCAAAAATGTTTTCCCCCCCAAACACTTTATCAAAAATAGTTTGTGATTAATTTATAAGTCGACGACTACTCCATGAATCTGTGCAGCTCTGCCTTTGATTCCATTAACAATAAATAATGCAGCTGTGTGCAGCTCAACATACATTTATTAAGGCGGTAAATCACGTTTTTATGTAATTTTCTAATCACAGTTGAACAATGCTGCTGCACCACAAGTGGATTTGAGGAAATCCCATTATGTTTCCTCTGGAGAGCCTAAACTCCACTAAGCAGTTTGTTCAACACTCAGCTCCCAGATGTGCTCGATATTAAGCTCCAGCACTAATCAGACTGTGTGTTTTTGTTTAATTAACACAATAGACCAGATTAAAAACAATAGAAACCAGTTGCAGCTTCGCCCGTCTGTGGTTCACTTTTCTTCCTTCTGCCTGTGCGTGTGATGCAGAGAACCTCCCGAACCTGTTGAACCACCGACTGCAAACACAAACACAAGATAACCGAATACATTAAAAAGAGGAGGAGGGGGTTTAACGACTGCATGCAAATGACTACCGTCTCGTATCTTTTGAGTTCTATCAGCTGATTCTGTTTTTGTGCCCCACAGAGCAGCGAGTAGAAGATGTGCGACTGATCCGAGAGCAGCACCCCAACAAGATACCGGTGAGTACCAGTTTAAAAGGCTCGAGCAGCAGCGTGATGTGCAGAGCAGGAAGACCAGGCGAGCTTCCTGCAACGCAAACCGCATGTTTCCTGGTTGTGCTCTGAGATGCTGTGTTCAAACCTCATTTACACAACTCTGCTCACGGGCGGAGGTTTTTTGTGTTTTGCTGGTTGTTTTTGTCATGAAGGGTGTGACTGCATTTGTTAATGAGTTAGCAGCTCCTTAGCAACCCCCAGCTAAACAAACGCTCACCTTCTGGTTATCAGTTGGAGATAGAGTATCACCTCAGCTCTCCATCTGCTGCCCTGCTTTCGTCTTAAAAGAAAAAAAAACAAAAAACAAGCAGCCCGGCGTTTGTTTCCTCTCTGCCCTCCTGGGGTTATAAAGTGCCGTGTCATGGTAAGTTGTTGAGAGCAGAGGCAGATGCGCTGTGTCACTGTAACGTAACTCCATCCAGACGGCCACAGCGGAGCCTGGAGGGGGTTGGGGCAGCAGAGGGCTCCGTCACGGGCGGATTAAAGCTCCCAGACCAGATCGGCTTCAGCCAACACTGTACCTGCTGTAAGGCGAAACACAGTGAGGTTTATAAAGACTAAACCGTCAGTTTCACATCAGGAGGTTCAGCTCAAAAGGAGGAAGATTAAAAGTCTTGTTATGGTGAATTGTGAGAGTAAATACACAATTAAAGATGCAAAGCAAATGAACAACTGATATGACACATTAACTAACAGTAGAGCACAGCAATAAATCAATATAACACAGTCAGTACGTTGCTCATAAGGAATCTTTGGATTTAATATTATTTATACCTTAATATTTAAGGTTGTCTGGTAAATTATTACAGTAAATACTATTGTAATGCTGAAAAATAGTGTATGGACTTAACTGTAGTCAGATAAAATAGTTTATTACAACACTGTGGACTCTTAGCCTTTAATATTTCAATTAATATGTTGAATTTACCTCATAAAAAATGTAGGGAGGCAGCTTTAATATTTAAATTGCTAGGGTTAATTTTGATAATAATACATACTGTAGATCCTAACCTTAACTTTTAAATTAGTTAGGTCAATATTGTGCTCCAGAGTGTAACCTTAATATTCAGGTTAGTTGAGTGCATTCACATAATAAATAATACTGTGGGGTTAGTTAATTAGTTATTTAACATCCATCTTTTTGTATAAATAACAGTCGCTGCAGCTGACAATTATAGTAACTGTTGGTAAATAACCTGCTTAGAATACTTTTTATTCTGAAGCACTTGGTCACAGAAACGAAACAAAAGCTGTTTTCATAACTGAGCGGGTTTAGCGAGGCGCACCACAAAAACAAAAGTACTTGTTCACAGCTAGATCAAAGTAGGTTCTCAAAATATTATCTCCATATAAATCAAAGACCTAACGAGAAACAGTGAAACAGAATTCAGACTTCTATCATCTGAGATGTTGTTCAAACAGCCTCTCATTTCAGTTTGCGAAATAAAGTGACAGAAAGTGGGTCAACGGGCAAATTTTAACCAAAAATATCTCTGAAAGTATCTAAAATATTAAGATAAACTTCTACAAATGTGGTTTTAAAAATCCATGTTTATGTTACAACATTTTTTTTAGGCAAATCAAAGATGACTGAGAAGAAACTGTCCTAAAAATGTGATGATTTGAGAACTATTAAATTGCCGGTTTGGTCTTTGGAGCATCAGAAAGCGAAGCCGTCCATTTTAACTAAACGTGACATTTACAGCATAACTCGTTTCGGCCGGTCCTCAGAAATTAGAAGCTGTCTTTTGTTGTCAGCATAAACGCTCAGCATTAGCAGGAACACAGCGGTGAAGACTCTCAGTGAGGATGCTGCGGTGAAGACGAGTGCAGGAGTGTTGAGGATGCTGTGTGGCAGAAAGCCTTAGTGGATTAGTGTTACATGCAAGAGACCCCATTAGTACCGAGTTATGGTCTCCTAAAGTGGTCTGTCGTTGGGAAAAGCCAGTCTGAGAGAGACAAGACGTGATTAGAGGTTGGCGACACAGATGATTAGCGTTAAAGAGACCTGTAACATTTGCAGTAAAATTTAAAATCTTTGGAATAACACAAAACTCAGACAGACATCAGAGCCAAAATACTCAAAATATTAAATCAAGAATTGGTTGAAAAAAGCACCATCGACAATCAGAAAAAGGCTGAATATCAGATCTGATAATGAGCCGCCCCTATAGGTGATACTACAAACAGGAATAGTGGTGCATGTTTTCAGAAAACTCTTCCTCTCGTGTTGTGAAAGGGAAATATAATTGAGTAACAAACGCAAACAGAGCTTATCACGGGTCAGTCTGTCCTCTGTCACCTTTGTACAGCAGATCAGATATGATGTAAAACTGGGTGCAAATGTCAGATTGTCAGAATCAGGAAGTTACAGACGAGAAAATCTACATCACTATTCACTTCTACACTGAAAACAACTCATTTTAAAACACAGTAGTGCACAAAATCTATGCATCTTATGATCTGACAGAAAAGAAATCTGACTCAACGGAAAGAAATCTGACGTTAGCTTGTTTTTGTTTTAACGACGGCTAAATCTAATCTGTTTTATTGTCTTAAATGTTGCAGACTGTGTCCCCAAAACCTCTTTATATTGTGTTTAGTGTCATTAAAAAACAAACTATAGGGTTGTTTATGTTCCTGTTACCTACAGAAATCAGAACCTACATTTCTGACTGATTGAGTAACGTTAGCAGACTCAGCGTAACAGACTGAAGATGTTGTGGATGTGCTTGTAGAACTGATTAGTCGTCTCTCTTTGGAGTAAAAGCTTTTCTGTTGTGTCCACATTGCTTCTCTTTCTCTGCCTCGTCTGCACTTGTGACTGTTTCGCCGCCACTGGCCTGATTTTCAGTGTTTTTATTGTCCCTCGTGGGAGAGTTTCCTCAGTTTAAAGCTGCTAACACGAGAGCATAAAGTTAATACTGACTGTGGTTGTTTGTAAAGGAAACTTTGGTTTGTTGTTGAAGTTAGAGGCAGCTTGAGAGCATTAAAAAGAGGCCGACGTGCCATCATAACCAGCAGTAAAATCGTGTTGTTCGGAAAGCCGGTCGATCGATTTTTATTCTGTTAATTTCCAAACCTCGTTACGTTCGGTAGAAGCCGACACCTTGATGCTATCACACCTTCTGGAAACCAGTCCAGACGGCTCACACAGCAAATCCTGCTGATGTGCCTCTGCAGTGCTGCTTTAAAGGCGTGTTTGGGGGGGAAAACATCTTAACCTAATTAAATGTCTTAGTAAATAAAAGATTAAGTGTTCATAGCTCCAGCAAGTCACTCTGGGTCCAATGAATGTGGACTTTCAGGACCAGCGTTGAGGATTTACAGGCAGTGACTTTGCAGATTGCAACCAACTGAAAACTGCTCTTTTTCCAAGTGTTTAGGAGAAACTATGGCTCACGTCAACTTTGCTGTATTCAGAGATGGTGTTACACATAATAAGCTACAGAATAATTTGTAGTTACAGGTGATTATACACGACAGAAAGCACAATTATGAGCATTATTTTTGCTAATAAATCCCCTTGAATCCAGCACACTGGTCCTTTAAGATTTTACAAGGACAAGTCTGTAAAGTAGAAGACCGTGTTCTATTTTTTTAACCGCTCTGTCTGATATGTTATTACATCTCACTATTGATCCTCCAGTTTCAGCTGTCAGGGGAACATCACGTCATCAGCATTCATGGAACTCGATCGGCTGGAATTAAAAAAAAAAGAAAAGAAAAGAGGAGGAAATTGGTTATTGATGATGCGTTTGTGTTCTCCTGCAGGTGATCATTGAGAGATATAAAGGAGAAAAGCAGCTGCCCATCCTGGACAAGACCAAGTTCCTGGTTCCAGACCACGTCAACATGAGCGAACTGATCAAGATTATCAGGTAAAGGTCGACTCGTCCTACTTTGTCTTCAACAGGCCTCCAGACTGTTTACATTGTCTGCACTGGTGCTCTTTTTTCACGTTTAGGTGCATCAGTACACACGGTTTCATGCAGTAACTGGGACATACTGTCCACTAGCACTCATGTATATTATTTATTTTGATATTTCTTAAATGTTTGCACTATGCCTCTTGGTGCTGTAACAGTTCATACTTTCCCACTGTGGGATTAACAAAGACTTATTGTATCGTCATAATATCGCACTTTAAACTTTGACTTTTGCAATTTTTAGTGCGAGTTTGTTTGTTTAAACTCGTGCACAACGTATGTAACGTACCTGCACAGAGGATTGTGGGTCAGACTAGCCAGAAAAGCAAGCAGCTTTTTTTTGGCATGCTGCATTTGACATGCCAGATCTTTTTCTGGCGTACTACACAGTGTGAAAGTACGGATGTTGAAGTGTAGCCCAAATTTAGGTGCACCCACAAATTCTACATCAGTTCTTTAGATTTCTTTAAACTTGTGTTATATAGTTGTGTGTATGGTTGCCTGACTGCAAATAGTGTTAATTCAGCCCACAAATCTGCACACTGTCCTTTAAAAGTCGAGTTGTCGCTAAGGAGTCGGTCCTGTCCGACCTGCTGTAGTTGTCCTCATCGTGTCCCATCATTCAGCTGCCTCTAAAGAGAGTCTCTCAACCCCATTTGGACTCAAACTCCACCGACTCGGACTGCAGCTGGTGATAGCAGTGAGCTGTCCTCTCGCTGGTGGACTTTATGGCGTCCCTGTTCTGCTCTCGGAGAGTTGAGTGTAGCAGCACATAAACCAGCTGCAGCCCCAGACGATGGAGCTGGAGTCCGTCTGCAGGATGAAATGCTCTCTAGAGGCAGCTGAGTGAGCTTCAAGATAAAACCTATAGCACCTTGAATCACGCGCTCGGTATTCTGAGAAGCAGATCATATTACAAGTGAAGATAATCCGCCCTCAATAACGATGTTCCTGAACGCCTCGTATGCGTTTGTGGACACACAGAGAAGCCTCTAGTTCACATTCAGTTATTGCTGATTGAAATGAGGCGTTCTAATGTCAGATTGACTCGAGTTAAAAGTGATTTTTAATCTACCAGGGCAGTGTCAGACATCCTCCATCTTCTTTTCATTTCCTTCCCTCTCCCTTCTTTTCTTAGCTTTTATCTCCCTTACTTTCTCTTTCATTTACTCCTCATTCGTTCCTCTGCTTTCCTTTATTTATCTTCCTTTCCTACCCTCTTTATTCCTTTCCATTTATTTCTTGAATTTTCTGCTGGCCTCTTCCTATTCCTTTCCACTCTTCTCCTCTTGCTACTTCATCCTCTTTTCCTTTCACCTCATTAGCTTTTCTTTCCAACCATTCTCTCTTTGCCTTTCCTTTTAAGTGTTGCGCTCTCGTCTTCTCCATCTTTTTTTTCCTCTCTCCTATTTCCTCGTCTTTTGCCCTCCTCTTGCTTTCTTTTAATTTCCTTTCCCATCATTTATTTCCTTTTTGCTTCTCACATCCTTTTTATTTCGTCCTCCCCTCTTTCCTTTTATCTCTGTCGTCTTGTTTTTACTGAGTCTAGCCTTCCTCTTATTTAAGTGCTTCAGTAAAAAGCAAACAAACTTGCTTTTGGCTCTTGAAGATGCTTCCTCAATTCTGACTGTTAGGAAGTATTTGTTTTACCCACGAATCACATGACTGAAGGCTCATCAACAACCAGAAACTCGCATAATTTAAGGTGTGAATGGTGGTGAAACTACCGGGGAGGGGCATCAGGGCAACATGAGTACCAGATAAGTGGTTTCATAGAACTCCTCCTCTGTT
>NW_007578189.1:14499-31706 GCF_000690725.1 Stegastes partitus
CTAGTTTCTGTCTCAGTGTTGTATGAAGCATGACGTGTACTGGTAAATTGTGTTTGGAGAAAATCAAGTTCACAGTGGACCTTGTACATGTAGTCCACTGCAACAAGCAACCAGCAACACCAAGGGAGAAACCCTGAGGACAAAGCACCCAAACATGAGCTGAGCTGTGTTTTATATGCAGCAGGGAGTGCAAATGCCTACATATAGGGGAGAGTCCACTGTTTTCTACTTACTGTACATACAATTACAGCCACATTCTTTTTAAATTCATTATATTTTCTAAAGAGTATTCCATGTTGCACTGCTGCTGATTGCTGTGAGTTCCACACAAGCTTTGTTGTTGTATTTTGCACAATGACAATAAAACCTCTATCCATCTAAACAACGACACAAGATGTTCCTCAGCACAAGACTCAGTAGTCCACCTACATCTAAAGGATAAAGGGACGCTCATTTGAGAACAGCAATGTTCTGGACAGAGGAGGGAAGCAATCTATCTGTTAAACTGAACAGCCATCCCAGCAGTCAGAACAGGAAAAAAAACCAAACTGCTAGATGAGAGGAAAAAATTATGTAGCCTCCTAAAAGTCATGGCAAGAATGTTTAGAGGATTACTTTAGCCTTACGTCATGGTATGTTTTAAATTCCTTCTAATCCATATGAACAGTTGATGTGCCGGTTATAACACACCTCCAGTTCAGGAAACACTCAGCACAAGGAAACACTAAAAGGAAATGATGTGATATTGCTCATATTCGTTTTAAAAGGCAGATTTCAGACAGTATCCAGATGCTGGTTGTGATGAGGAAGCTGCAGCTGGATTTATTATTAATTTTCAGGCTTTAGCTGCTGCTGTGCTTCAGTGTTTGTTGTCCAGCTATTACTATTTGAATGTGCAGTGTGTCTGTGACAAATGGTTGTTCATTTAGGAATTCAGAAATACAAAAGCTTGAACACTCAGCCAGCACTTAGTCAGTATTACAATCATTAGAAACTATTTTCTCACAGTCATAATCATAACAATGTCTACAGTCACAAAGTCTCTGTAGTTACAACTGTTTAAGTTGTATTATGACACAGCATGATGCAGCCTACCCACGATGACTGGGTGTTTCTGCAGAGAGTCATCTTGAGCTGCGACTTGTGAGATACAAATCTGCATCGTTGCATTATGAAAGAAAACAGGGAGCTGGTTCAGCAGCTCTCTCAGCGACTGCTGCAGAGACTCTCAGTGTGGCTGCAGCCTGACGATGACATCAGGGCTGAACAATTCATCTGTTTCAAAACAGCACATTTAGCAAATCGCAAAGGCTGTAACTTAGGATGTACACAACGCAACACATCTGACTCATTGTTTTAATCGTCTTGTCTGTGATTTGGCTAATTCATGCCACCCTTATGAGAGCATGACACCTTTTTAATCTATGACACAGTGAATATTGGACTTTAAAAGAAGGACATTATCTGCTAATTGTTCAGCCCTTAATGACATACCTACAATTACAGCTATGACATGTTTGCTTTATCACTGACAACATGCAGCAGTAAAATGGGTGCAGTCAGAGTTTTATTTAATCAGAAACTGTTGTTTTGATAAGTAGGTTTTCACACACGAGGACGCTGACTTTGCATAACAATAAGATTTTTAAAAAGTCTTGCACGTGTAAGAAGTAGGAGGTAAATTAGCAGCAAGTGTAATCAAGAGACTACAGGGCGTAAAAGGTGATAGAAATATTTCTAATGTGCAGGAATGTGTAAATGATATGCCTGAGAATGTGTGCCAGCTTGCATAGCATGTAGTGTAACCTGGCTGAGCTTTGCATTCAAGCTGCTGAACTCGACTGGAACAACTAAACATGACATCTGTCATAGAAGCACCGCAGGTTAAACTAGTCACAGCTGGATGTGTCCAAAGCACAGCGACTGAACTACAGCAGCAGCCAAAGTTCAAACTATAGCCACATACCCAGACAGGGGTTCAGCGTCACAGCCAGACAGAGCAGCTGCAGCTGAATATTGTCAGAATAAATAGAATAATGAACAATAAATGCATCAAGTATCACATCATCTCTCCTTCCTGTAGTTCTTAGAGTGTTGCAGTGAGTTAGAACTGGACTGAACCAACGCCCTAACTGTTAATACTGAGTGTTGGTTGTCAGTATTTGGCACTTTTTTTGATTTAACTGATTACTCATAAAATTTATTAAATGCTACTTTAGCTCGGCTTTATGTAGTCCCTCTATTGTGTGAAGCAATGTCCCGCCCACAGCTGTCTGATTGGTTAAATGTCCCGAATAACAGCCAATCAACTGTAGACAGACAAGCACATTAGCGAATAATTCAGTCTGATGTCAGTGCAGCTGAAACTTGTGTTACTGACAATGCTACGCTAATGCTATCACAACAAGGTTTTCTGTACTGTGGCCTGCAGCTAGCGCTATCTGGAGAACACATGACATCTTTTTATGGTGAGATTAACTATAAAAACCTTCGCTAACTAGCAGACACGTCTCTTTAGCAGAGACACGACCTGCAACCAAATCAGGAAATTGGCATTTTTCACAGCGGCTAAGGCTACGCTAACAGCAAGTGGCTAGGTGAGGGTGTAACCACAGAAAACCCTTAAACATCGCCTGGAATAATATAACTAATTAAGATAGATCAGTACAAAATTAAGTAAACGGAGCAGACAGAACTGCAGGAGACAAATGGATCAATTTCACAATAAAAGGGGAGAGTATTATAGCATCACATGACTCTGTGACGCTATCGATCCTATTTCTGTTGTACAAATCCAGCTAAAGTAATCCTTGTTAATGAAGAAGCCCAGTTATGAATAACAGGGTCCTGCTATCAAATGATGGTAACATACAGAATTTAATGTGCAGTATATACGTACATAATTAGCTGTAGTAATCCTTAATAATGAGGAAGTTATGAATGACATGCTGGTAGTTTATAACTGTTTCAAATATACCAATAATCGGTCAATCTCCAGTTCATATGGATCAGGAGGAATATTTATTCTGTTGCAAAGGAAAGCGAATCAAAAGATTCTCAGTGACTCATGTGGTGCTCCATACAGACACCCTTAGGACTAAATAAAATCAGTCTGGATGCCGTTAATCTACTGAGAATCTACAGACATACCTCCTCTCACCCCTGTCATGTCCTCTTTTCCCCACCAGGAGGCGCCTCCAGCTGAACTCCAACCAGGCTTTCTTCCTGCTGGTCAACGGCCACAGCATGGTGTCGGTGTCGGCGGCCATCTCCGAGGTGTACGAGCGCGAGCGGGACCAGGACGGCTTCCTCTACATGGTTTACGCCTCCCAGGAGACCTTCGGCGCCGCTGCAGCCGTCGCCCAGTGAACAGCCTTCCTCCTCCTCCTCCTTCCATCCGGCCCGGCGATTGGACAATTGTAATTTTTAGCCTCCCCTCCTCCTCCTCCTCCTCTCCCCCTGCCGCGCACCTTTTAGTCTCGACTATAAGAACAAAAAGAAACACAAACTGCTAAAAAATCCAAACACGGCATTTCGGTCATTTTACCTTTAATATTACAGATAGACTGTTTGTGTACCGCCACACTCACCCAGTAGCAAAAAGCCACAAGGGTTGAACCAGAACCGCAGAGTTTTTAGGTAGAGAAACCCCCGAAGTCTGACGATGACTCAGGCCAATAGAGTCTTTCAGTGTGTGTTGCTTCGTCCTCTCTGGTCAAATCCCGCCACGTACACGGTGGCGACAGTTCTGTTCAGTGTTGTGCTGTCTCCTAGGCTGTATTTATGTTAATGTATATATACACATTTCAGGTAGTGATGTTACGTACAGGTGGTGAGGCTCCACCACTTATATCTATCTATATCTATATATACATTAGATAATGAACAAAGCCAGCCTTAGAGTTAAGGTTTTCGGAGACGAGGGCACTAGAGAGAGAGAGAGATTGTTTTTAAATCGAGGGTTTTTACTGCAGTTGCAGATGTTACGCTTAAGGATTTCTTTTTTTCTTTTTTTTTTTTGCCAGAGACATTTTAAAAACTAAGTGTTAATCAGCGCATCTCTGCTGTGTGTCTCGTCACATTCCCTCCCCTCCTCCATGGTCCTCCTTCGGTGTTTTTAAATCCCTCCCTGCCTTGTAGCCTAAAAGCATCTTCACTGTAACAGGAAAAAAAAAAAAAAGTTGTTAAGAAAACTGCTTTGCTCTTGAAACTGATGATTGTAGTTTGCAAAAAAAGAAAAAGTTCTAAAAAATTGCCTTGGTGTACAGATATTATTGAGTATAACAACAGGGGTTCCGTTTAGAGTGTAACCAAGTTGACTTTGGAGACACTACGAGGAGCACGGTCTGACTGCATGTGTGAATGGAGGACGATGGTGTTTCTGTAAATGCTGATGAGGGGAGAGGGGTCGCCATGACTTTATCTTCTTTGTTTTTTTTTTTAGTTGTGTGGCAAGTAATGGAAATGTAAAGGAATGGGCAGGTTGATGAGCATCGCGTCTGACTGTCCATCTGTGTTTCCCTTTGACCCGCGGGGCTGATTTCCCAGAGCTGTCGCTGTCGTTCGGTTTCACGTCAAGCCAAACGCAGCGAGCTCTGTCACTGTGGGGAACGTAACACCTGCCCGGTTGGTTTCTAAAGGGCTGCACTCGTCCATCTCCTCCTCCTCCTCCTCTTCACCACCATCTTCTTAACAAGATCGAGGTTTAGCTGCTTTATATCGCAGTATTTTATCTTTTTATTTTGGTTTTCTTTTTATTTAATGTGATTTTTATCTCATTGTACGACATGTCTTGACTCTTCGCTGTCGCAGTTATGTGAAGGTGACCTGATTTTATGACTTTTTTGTTTTGTTCCTGACTAGTTAAAGCCACTGTGTGTTGGTTACAGAGGGGTGGAGCATTTGTTTCAGTGCTGTCTTTTCCTGCCTGCTCCTCCGTTTCAAACACACACATCCACACACAGCAATATCACACAGCCTCCTTTATGTATTTATGTTGGTATTTTGTAAACAATAAAAGGAGAAAAAAAATTAACGAGGTTCCTGTTTGTTGTTTTTCTCTGACCTGACTGAATCCTGGACTGTTATACGTGTATTTGCAGTAGTTTGTTGCCTGTAACACTTCAGAAATAACACGCAGCACAACAATCTTATGTTTGTGTCAATATTTACTCAGCAAATCACCTCCTTAACTAATATTGCTTACATGTTTACACCAGTTACTAAATAAAACAGACTAGGACGACATTGAGAGTCTGCACAGAGTCAAAGTAGCTAAAGCTAACACAACAAATGGATATGGCTGCTTTGAAGTCAGGAGTTTTGCATTTTAATCTTTGCTCGGGCTGCACGACACTGGAAAAAAAATGTTATGCAATATAAAACAAATCATTTATTTTTACCAGATAACTGCAATAAATTGGAAAGTATTAAATAAGGTGTGTTGCTTCAAATAGTGGCAATAATTACTGCTGACTCAGTACCGGTTTTCAGTCAGTATCATAATTTCTGTCGCCAGAATATTTCCATACGTCTGAGCAGAGCTGCACAATTATTTGGGGTTGGTATTAAGATCACTATTAGCTAATCAATCACACACTATTAATTGATTTTAGAGACAAATTTTAAACTGAACTTTTGCATGTTGTGCTACATTCAGGCTAATGTACAAACATTCTACATCAAAATAAAGATTTTAATAGAATTTTCACCTGAAATTAGAGGCAAAATATAAGTGTAACCAAAATACCACGTGTACTGATAGACACTACAATCTACCCATGTCTTTTTATTGCCTCATGTGCCCAGTGGCAGCAACTTCAAACAGATGTGTGACCAACAATACATCTACAAAGAGTGAAATAAGGTTAATGTCACTTTTACCCAAGTTAAAATCACACACTGGGCTGTTTTCTATGAGCAAAACATTTTAAATATCTATATTTCTGTATCTCATGTTCATTTAAGTGTGTGAAGTTGAAAAAAATCACTCAGACAAAACTGTAATGATGATTAATAAATGTCCAGCTTTACCCTTAATGGGGCCATAATTTACTAAACAAACATCATGCTGTGTCGAGGGAGACTTTAAAGTAGAGATTGAGACCATAAACTGATTAGAACAATGTTTACTGAGGTAATAAAAGAAGTGAGAAGTGGGGTCATTTTCTCTTTTATAACCAAAATAATAAAAAACTGTCAGTTTTAGATGTTTGAGTTTTGGTTTCACTTTTTAAACCTAGAGCCTACATCCATCTTTTAGATAGTCTACACTAAAAGTGTACAAATATAAAGGAGGACATTACAGCAGGGACTTAAATGTATTACAAGGCATTTATCTGACTGTAAATGCTGCTTCCACATTTAGTTGTTTTAATCCTAATTAATTCCTAGTTACCTTGATACATCTGCATTTACTGAGTTTTCTATCTTGCGCTACTGTTACATCGAATAGGAGACCCACCATGAAAGGTGAACATCAACAGTGAGAAAGCTGTGAACAAACTGTTGGCTATCAAAGACGTTTGGCTCTAAAACTGGGCTGCTGTGTGAACATCAAGTCCACTTCTGTTACACCAACAGTCTGGACTGAAGCAGCATTAAAGGGAAACGTCATTTTGCTGGCAGTGGTGCTCCTGTTAATGTAGGCGCTCGCTTATGAACTCAGGTTTCAATCCTTCTTCAGCTGACAAAACTGTTTTATAATCTGCAGCACAAACATGAAGAGAAAATAAAAATTGGAGACGTTTCCCTTTAAGTACATACCACAGAAACGATAACACGTTACTAACACGCATCATAGAACGCTGTGTAAACTTGATTTTTTTGGTCATTTATGGGTTGTGGAAACAAGCATCCCCCTCATAGATGATACTGTAAGACAAACATCGTAGGTAATGGTTACTGAATCACACATCTAAGCAGTGAATACGCAGCTCTTTAGCTACTAGATGCTCCACTATGTTTACCAGCTAATAACTACCTGCATCTACTTGCTGTTTGGTTTTGACCATGTCGTCCATATTTGGCTTTTAGAGCTTTTATCATTGAAAACGATGCACTGAGAGCAGTGAAACTGAATCACAGAATCAATAAATGCACTATAAAGATCTATAAAAAGAGGAGTTGCAGACTGGGATCGTAAAACAAATAAGTACATTTATAGAGAGAGCTACCAAAAAGTTTATATCCTAAAACAAGACCACAGATAAAGCGCTTCAGAACCCTGAAATAAAGGAGTGATTCCTTAGAAGTGGCATTATTTACAAGCTACTTTGAAATAAGTCTAATAACTGAGTGAGAACGTTAGTTTTGCTGAGATTTAATCACCATAAAATAAGATTTGATTAACTATTGATTTTTTTCTGTGCATTGTGTTGTGTACAGTTGAAACCAGAAGTTTACATCCACTGTATGAAAAGACATAAAACCTCTTTTTCTCACTATCTAACATTAAATCATAGTAAACGTTTCCTGTTTCAGGTCAGTTAGGATTACCAACATTATATTTGCTAAACACCAGAATAATGAGAGAATTTTGTAGAGATTTTTTTTTTTTTACGTTCTTCAAAGCCTAAGGTTTACACTGACCTACAACAGGAAAAGTTTAGTCTGATTTATTGATAGACAGTGACAAAAAAAAAAGAAGTCTTTTTACACAATCTATGTAAACTTCTGGTTTCAACTGCATATTGCCAGCCAAGTCTATCACTACTTCTGTTTTTAACCTACCAAACACATGGAAACAATGGAAAACCCTATTACTTCATTTGGCCAACACAACTCTGGAGTTTCACAGCTCCACTCAAACTAATCCTATTTTTAAACCTGTTAAAACCTAAATTACTGACTGAGTTACTGGACTTGTGCCAACACATTTCACTACGATACCAGAACTCTTCTGAGGGCCTGCGGCTCACCTGTCTGTGTCCCTCTGCTGCTCCAAATCTGGCTGAACAATAATTTACACCATCTAAATACTATTACAATCGCAAAATGGCCAAGTCCATTATCCAAATTACAGTAGCTGCAGTTTATTTTGATAAAGTTAAATGTGTCAAAACGAACCATTATAAACTCTAAACCATTATATGGTGCTGCAGAGATTCCCAAAGCTACATATCATATTCTTCAAACATATGGGAACATGCTTGTTTGGTGCAGATCACATTTAAATCAGTTTCAGTGGAAAAGAAATGCCAAAATTATCATTCCCACTAGAATCATGACACATATTGCATCAGACTATGTATAGATTTACATATTACACATATACAGCTCTTGCTCTGGCTGATTCTTATGACAAATTTAAACATTCATCTTCTATGTAAGTAGTTCCGCCACCCGATCGATCCCCTATAACCCGCAATGACCCAGAGTCACCATACTGAACTGGGCTAGCTTATTCAACCATTAAGTTCAGCTGTAGGCTAACTCGCTAATGCTAACAAGCTAATGTAGCTGCTTAGCTGGGTGGATTTTAGCCGCGAAAATGACAGATAATTGACTAGAAACTGATTAAACCTTATTTCCAGAGCACATAAAGATGTTTAATTCGTCAAAAATGTACTCACATGTTTTCAGTTGTGGACAGGACGCCCCGCTAGCATCAGTTAGCTCCGCCAGTGGTTGTTTATGTTGAGGTCAGAGGTTAATAAAGTTCTGCTCGCTGATTGGCTGTAAGAGCAGTGATGTGATTGGCTGACGCACTTATTGACGGAAATACAGAAACCGAGCGTGAACTTAACTTGAACACGTAAATTTATAAATCTGAATTTGTTTGTTTGTTTTTGTTGTTAATGGAATACAGTTTTATCCTAAATTAAATCAAATAAATACATAAATATTTCTATGAAATAAATACATAAATCAATAATTATATAAATAAATACAATAATTGAAAAGTTTTTTATTTTAAAAAGACATTTTTCAAAGGACTACCTCTGTTTATTCTTACTATACTTATGTACTTTATTATTATACTTTTATTTTTGTTTTTAAAACAATATATTTATTTCATCTTTATTTGTGTATTTTTTGATACTGAATAAATAAAAAAGTAAATACATAAATAACCGACTAACTAAATAAATCATCCTATGAAATAATATGTAAATTAATGTAAGGAGTTTATTTTAGATCCTATGTGCATTTTAAACAATTGCATTTATTTAAAGAATTGATTTTATAGTCACATTTAAATATTTCATATGTATTTATTTAATATCAAACTAAATGGCGCAAATATTCATATACAAATGTACTTTTTTCCTGCACATAAAATCCTGTATTTTTGAAATCATATCTTATTAATTATGTGTTTGAAAAAAAAAAGTATAATAAAAAAAACCTTAGAAGCTGCATTTTAAGACCTTATAAAGAATATATACTGGACCTTTAAAGGACAATTAATGTCTTCATTTTGCCTAAATTGATTTACATAATATGAAGGCTCCTTGGTCTATATCACCCTTTAACTAAACAAATAAGCAATGTGGACAAAGTGATGAATGGCAGAACCAGAAAGTATTTTATTACTTAAACTTTTTTTTTTTCCCCTCAAATGTCAAATAGAACTGTCAAGTCTTAAAACACAATAAGAAATATAAAATCCAACCTATTACAAACGAACTGGGTAATTATAAACTGTGTTCAAACATTTGCACACAAATATTTGAAAAGCACACTTAACCAAAGATGAAGCAACATGCATCAAGCGTCAGATTATCAGGCTCTACGGCGAGGCTCAAAGAGTCACAAAAACTACATAAAACCTACAAAAGTGGAACCATGTGTCCAAACAAAGAAGCTGTTCTTTGGTATCAGCTATAAAAAAAAACAATGAAAATCCAAGGCAGCTATTGAAATAAAGTGTTTTTCTTTTTGTTTTACAACCGTGTCGATTGAGACAGTTGCACTGCTGAAATATTAAATTAACAGTCAGCTGAATAACCGGCTGCTTGATTCCGAGCCCCAAACACAAAACCCCAAAGACGTTCCTTATTACAATACAAAAGCACATTGCTGGCTTATTTCTAACAACAGACAGAAGTTGTTACACTTAAGGTTCAGTATTTTCCATTTTAAATAAATGCCCCCTGCCCCAGCGCTGCACCCTCCAGGGGCGCAGATAGAGTTTCATCTGAAGGACCGGCTGTCCTCGTGTCTGTCCAGCTCCGGGTCCTGCCCAGCAACTCGCCCACCGCCAGAGACTCCACCACACTCAGAAACACTTCCTCTTTCTGTTTTCTAACTCTTTAAACTCAGCTCATGTGCGCATAAAGACACATGAATTACAAAAATAGGCAGCTCCGTCGCTGCTGGAGTGAGAACAGCTCCCACTAACATGAAAATCAAAGACCAGAGAGAACAAGAAGATAATTGGCACTTTAAAACGTTTATCCCCCCCTGATGTAAACTGCAGACGCTCAACTGTGTTGAAGTAATTCAGGCTAACTGATTGTCTTGTCCTGATGTAGAGGAACACTGTTTGGCGACAGAAGGTTGGCTCAGAGGTAGAAAAGCTGCAGATCACACGGAGGTGACGGGTTCAAACCAAAGACTGTATATAAAGATGAATCCACACTTCCTCATGCTGTATAACAGTGAAGCCAAAATACAGTGGAAAGTCTTGCTGCTGCCTTGTGCTGTGACATCCAGAGTGTGTGCAGTGGTGACCAGCAGGTGGAGATAAATCCTTTCTGATTGTGAGACGTAGTAACGAGTTCACTACTTGAACTTGACGTAATCCAGCCACCGCGAATCTTCATGGATGTCATGTTGTTTATCATTTTCAAGATACTTATCACCTATCTGTTTCCTCCCATAGATTAGTTGTGGGCTCAGGTTGCAAAGCTATAGCGTTTATAACACCAATGATAGTAGGTTTTTAAGCAAAAAGTTAAAATTTGGACCAAACAAGACAGTTGTCATCTGGGACTTTGGGCAACACTGATTGACATTTTCACCATTTTCTAGCATTTTCTCTCATTTTATAGACCAAACAACTGTTCCGTTAATCGAGAAAACAGTCGGCAGCTTAATCAACAAATAAAATAATCTATTAGTTGCAGCCCTGATGACATTAACTTACTGCCTGAAGTGTAACTCACTGAAAACACTGCAAAGAAACCACAGGTCCCTCAGAATATCAGCTAGTTTACTACAGAACCCCTAATTTAGTCATTTAGTCGTTTCTAATTTTGTTAGGGTCCACGTGTAGCACAACATCTGGGTGAACTGACTGCACTGTCAAGAAAAACAGGATGCTTAAAACAGATGCTTGTTTAGAGAAGAGGCCGTACGAGGAGATTCTCCATCATCCACACTTTTACGAACAAGTGTTAAAAGAGGTGACGCTGAAGAAGCTGCTGCAGGACTTTGGAGGAGCTCTGAGTTCTGGAGCCCAAACACAGTGAGAGGTTCCAAGATCTCCAGATATCCTGAGCTGCTGAACACACCTCAGCGATACAGGCCAATCTGTGAGCAGCTGCTGGACCTTTTAAAAACTGTGCCGTGTGGTTTTCTGTGTGTGATATGAGGGGCGACCATATATGCAGATCAATGCGGATCTATTATAGTATGAACAGCATCACGTGTGCTATCCGCTTCTAAAGCCTGCAGCTGTCAGCTATGTTGGCATACAGCCTTTTAAAAGAACTAAATAACTAATCAAGAACTTATCAGAAATACAAATTAGTAAGTATTTAATATGGCAGGAACCATATTTGGGATTTTTTTCAAATGCACTCATGTCCAGTCCATTAATAACCAGCCACCTCTTCACCACGTTGCTGCACAGACTCTGAGTGCAAATTATGTTTCCAGCATGAACAGCTCTCATTAATGAACTGTTTATAAAAGATGGATGCAGCCACTGCAGTGACTCCTGTTGTGAAGTTTGAATTCGGCCGTCGCCATCTTTTGGAGGTATCGAGCAAAAACTGGAGAGCTTGAGAACATGATATGATATTGACTTGTTAAGGTAGCTCCACCCGTTAAACATACTCCTCTTTAAAGTCTATTTTACTGTAAATACGACCAAAATGTACAAAATTAACATCATTCTATATCAAACAAGACTTGAAACGAGCAAATGAGACCATAAACTTATTAGGAAAATGTTTACTAAGATAAGAAATCAAGTGAGAAGTCGGGTCAGTTTCTCATAGACTTCTATCTTTTTGCAACCACAGGAATCGCCCCCTGCTGGCTGTTAGAAAGAAAGCAGGTTTAAGGCACTTCAGACGCTACATCCACCCTTTATTTATGTATATGGGCACAAAACGTTGCCCATCCTTCGTATACAGTCTTGATTCATCCCCAGGCACTGTTGGAGCTGGGCTGTCTTTAATCTATGATCTCCAGTTCCAGTTTATGCAGTCTGTGCACCAATTAAAACGCTTTATCCACAAAGCGCGTGTTTATTCACAGACTGAATCTGTATTTCTTGATTTATTTGGCTGCCAAGGCCTTTTCTGTTTAACTGTAGCTGAGAAGTGCAACTTTGCAGCTTTGTGCAAAAAAAAAGGTGCTTTTTGTTCACCTGTACACAAAAAAGGTGCATATGAGATAAAACAAATGAGACGTTTGCATGAATGGAACTGAATAAATTCACTCCACGTTTATATGTTGTTGATGAACGTCCGGCGTGACCGCAGCAAATTTAACAAGTATTTATGTTCAGGTTGCTTTTGAATCACCTGGACATGCTAATTATGGGAGCTAACAGAACCATTTTAAAACTTCTGTGGATATATTTACCATAAAATTGGTATTGTGGACTTTCCTGCTGCTTCTTTAACCTCTAAAGAGTATTTCTTTATAATCATTGAATTTGAAACTGTCAGTTCGGGTCTACGTGGGGCAGCCCTTGCATCAGAATCTCTTTTAAAAACCAGAGATAAAAGTCTTTTTGTGGACAAACCAACTGTAAAAAACACAGCGAGCCAGAACCTGACCAGAAGAGAAGTGCTTTGAAACTCTGTTCACCAGTAAATCCAGACCAAGCAGAGATAACACCGAACCAAACCACAAACTGAGTATGTGTGCTGTAACTAAAGCGCCCACAATAAGTGCCACGATTCGACTGGAACAAGCGAAAAACACACTTGACTGAGAAGTTCTTTGGACAGAGGAGTGCTGCGCCTTTGGTTTGAAGCATCCAGAAGACTTTAAAAGCTCCATAGTTTGGCAGGTGAGCTGCTGTCGAGCCTCTCCGGTCAAACAACGCCGTAGGTCCAGTTTCCAAACGTTCAGCTCTCTTTAGAATCTGAGGAGATCTGAGGGCAAATCTGCAGAAACGCACCGTTTCTTCTGCTTCCTCCTCTGAGCTCTGTGTTTCTGCTGCACTAAAAGAAGCAGGAAGGCGTCTGTGCTTTCAAATCTGCGGTCTCTGAAGCAGCTCGTCTTCGTGAGGTACAGTTGTGTCGGGAGTTCGACAGATCAGATCCACCGCTGGTTAATCCCCTGAGTCTTTACTGTCAGAGTGAGGAGTGAACTTCAGCCGGAAGGTTCCTGAGAAACAGCAGAAAAAACATTATCGTTATAAACGCTGCTATAAACGTTATCCTGAAGAACTATAGAGAGTAATAAATAAAACACCTCAATATGAAATAAAATAAAATGGATTAAACATGTTAATTATATAAATGAACCAACTATTTATGAAGTAACTGAAGAAAAATCATTAAGACATATTAATAATTATTATTTTATTACATAATGGCATTTTAATATCATGTTTTATTCAAAAGGACGAGAAAAATGGTGTCATGAGATTAAAAAAGTGGCATTATTAAACAAAATTATTGAATAATGTTTTAATAATATAAATGAGTAAAATGCAAATAAAAATGGAATTATTCAATAAAAAAGTGACACTATGAGGTAAAAATTGCATCATGAATAAAAACATGACATTCTGAAATGAGAATGGGGCAATAAAAAATATAAAATGATGTCCTGAAATTAAAAATAACGTTTATTAAACTTACAAAAAATGACACAATGAAACAAATAGTTGCACGAAAAAAAAGGAAACGATTAAATGAAAAAGGAACATTGGGAGGTAAAAACTGAATTATACATTACGAAATGTGATTTTATTAAATAAAAAATAACATTAATAAAAAAATGAAACTGTGAAATATAAAGCTGCATTAAGAAATAAAAAAGGTGCTATTAAATAAAAAGTGAATAAAAAAAACGGTATTATGAAATTAAAGAAATAAATAAAAGAAAATGTTCCATCTTAAGTTTGCCTCGTGTTAAAAAAGTTACAGCTTTAATTTTAACATTTTAACTTTTACTTTTTGAGCAGTTTGCTGCTAAGAAAGCAAAGTTAATGAGCAGATTCTGACCGGTTTAATTTAGCCTTTAAATGAAAGAGAAAATTAGCTGTAATCTAAACGAAGGTAAGAAAAGTTAAAACGATTTGTTGTGTGACTTTATTTGAAAATGTGATTTAAAGACAGAGTAGGCAAACACAACTATCATTAGGTGACTGTAGGTGTTGTTGTAGACGTCCATGAATCTAACTGATGAGCGTATGATTGATGTGACCCCCGTTAGCTCACCCTGCTGTGTGGAGTCCATCGGCGGCTGCTTGCAGTCCTCCGCTCGGTGTCCGTTGGCGCCGCAGTTATAACACGACAGGTTCCCGGCCGCCCGCTTCTGGCCTCCCATGATGCCGTGTGGCTGGTAGAAGCCGAAGCCCTGCTGCTGGTCATGTGACACGGGGCTGTGGCGGTAGAGCGGCGGCGGCACCATCATGGGATAGGAGAAGGGCGCCGCTCCGGTGGCGGCGGCGGCGCTGGACGAGGCGATGAGGGGGCTGAGGTGCAGCAGGGGCCCCAGGGTGAAGAGGGAGGGCCCGGCCGAGAACGGCTGCAGGTAGCCGGCCGCCGCGTATCCCGGCAACGTCCCATAGGCGCCACAGTTCCCACGGCAACCGCAGGAGCTGCACACGCACATGGACGGGCCGTGACCCGAGCTCTGATCCAGCGAGGAGGCGGAGGAGGGCGACGGCGACGGGCTGGAGGTGGGCTGAGGAGGGTAGTAGGTGTTGCCGGGGACCGCCGCCACGGGAACGCTGCTGGCTGTTGCCATGGAGACATGGGACTTTGAGGAGGTGCAGGAGGAGGAGGAGGTGGGAGGAGGGTAGGAGTAGTACCCGGATGGAGAGGGGGAGGAGGAGGAGGACAGGTGGAAGTGCAGCGGCGGGTGGGAGACGTGGTGGAGGCTGTTGGAGGTGGAGGTCAGCGCCGAGCTGGTCTCCACCATCAGACCTGCTGCCCCGCGACATGAGTCCTGGTGCCCCGGCGATCCGTCCAGAACCCCAGGGAACACGCCCTCCAGCCTCACCCCCACCCCGAAGCCCGGCCCGGCCGCCGGGAGGCCCGAACCCAGCGGCTTAGTCCGGTCCTCTGTGCACAGCGGAGGGGGGCGGGGCTTGCGCGGTGAGGCCAGGATGCGGGCCGGGTTGGATGCAGGGGAGAGCAGCGTCTGGGGGTAGGTGGGCTGGTAGGGCGGCTGGGGGAGGCCGAAGGGGAGGTGGGAGGAGCAGGAGGGAGGCAGGGGAGGAGCCGGGTCGGTCTGGACGGGAAGGACCTGGGCAGTGGGCCGACTGGAGCAGCTGGAGTTCAGGATGAAGAGGCAGGACCGGTCCTTCTCTGGAGCTGCTGCAGCTGCTGCGTCTGGACCCGACACACCTGAACACAGAACCGGGTGTTAAAAGATGAACTGAATGTGTGTTAATTCAGTCCTCTGAAGCCCAGAACCCACTGGCAGGTTAAAAGTCATGTTATCTGTCAAAAAAAGTGCAAAAAATGACAGCATTTATCAGAACCAATGAAAAAAAAAATCTAAAATTAAACCAATTGCAACTCAAAAAACAGAAGGAAGCGTTGAATTTTCAACATTCCTACAGTCCCTGAACTACTCATGTGCAAACTTTTGCTTTTATTGGGAGAAAATGAACAAATCTAACCTAAAAACAGCTTAATTCTACATGTCTCCATGAAAAAAAAATACCAAAAATAAACCAGTTGCGACTGTAAAAACAAAAGGAATGATTGGATCTGCAGATGTTTAGGAAACTGTTTGTAAATGAATAACTACTGAAACTGAAATGACACCACTGACAGACATATTTTACTAACAAATAGCTAAAAAATATCTTATCTGCTGTTTCAAACTTTCAATAAAACAAACAGAAAGTTTGAAGTTTTAGTTTTAGTGTCTGAATTTCATAACGTCCGCATGCATTTTTAGAAATTTGACTTTGAATAGTTAATTGCAAAATAACTTAAGAGAACTTCAACAACTTCAATTACATTTTATAAATTATAAATCGCATTAATTTAGAATTTAGACCTCTTGTACAACATGAAATGGCTTTTTGAAGAGGAGAATTTAAACCATTTTAAAACATTAATTAAATGCAGCTTCAGTAATAACACATGTGAGTTTTAACAAGTTCACGATTGTGCTTCAGTTTACATGAATAGAAGTTTATTTTCTATATTTCAAACATTAATAAATTGATGGACAACTGAACCATAAGATAAAATAACACAATCACTGAAACTCACGTCTGTGCAGCTCTCTGGTTCTGTCGAAGGCGTCGCAGCAGTGAGGCGTTCGAGGGGAGCAGGACGAGCTGGAGTAGCCCGACGACGAGCTGCTGTCTGCCGAGACGGGGTGATGGTGCGACGACGCTCCGTCCACCTCCACCCGAAGCTCTCCTGCAAAACATTGCGACACGGCTCGCTGTCGGACGCTTCATCACTTTAAACCAGTAAACGTGGCCACGACGGCTGTTTCAGAGTCAAACTAATGAGCTTCAGTTCTCATGGAATCATTCCAGTCCGACCAGATCTCAGAACTGTTCTCAGCTCATGTCATAGATTTTGTTTGGAAAAAAAATCTGGCAAAAACTTCTGCCTGAACCACAGAATCTTACAGACTCCCACGGCTCTACTCCAAATACTTTTTGAGGTACGAATTTTTAAAGTGTTAAATTTTAGAATCTTTTAAGCATTTTTAAAGTTTCACCAGGATTTGGTAGGTTTTTTTTCAACCAAATATCCCAGAAGCCTCAAGAGAAAGTTGGAACTTGTAATTATGTCAGTAGCTTTTGCAGATCTTTAAAAATTATTATTTTTACAGAACTTAAAATAATAAAGAAATCTATAGTTTATCGTCAA